>NC_092227.1:76139011-76336511 GCF_036320965.1 Panulirus ornatus | reverse complement strand
GAGGAGAAGAGGGAGACCAAATTGGAGGTGGAAAGGTGGAGTGAAAAAGATTTTGTGTGATCGGGGCCTGAACATGCAGGAGGGTGAAAGGAGGGCAAGGAATAGAGTGAATTGGAGCGATGTGGTATACCGGGGTTGACGTGCTGTCAGTGGATTGAATCAAGGCATGTGAAGCGTCTGGGGTAAACCATGGAAAGCTGTGTAGGTATGTATATTTGCGTGTGTGGACGTATGTATATACATGTGTATGGGGGGGGGGGGTTGGGCCATTTCTTTCATCTGTTTCCTTGCGCTACCTCGCAAACGCGGGAGACAGCGACAAAGTATAATAAAAAGAATATATATATATATATATATATATATATATATATATATATATATATAGAGAGAGAGAGAGAGAGAGAGAGAGAGAGAGAGAGAGAGGGGTGGAAGTAGACTTACATTTTGTGTGTAAGGGGGAATTGGAAGAAAAATCCTGTTTCATAATACTGCTTTATTGAGAACAAGGCACACGACATTAGGCACATGAGTCTGGTAACATAATACTTGGGTATCATCTGACACAACCACACCAGGTGGTGGGCATCATGCCACCGCACTGTATCATAACCCTCATAAGACAATCCCTCCTGCAGCAACATCATTTTGAACCACGAACATGCCAGCATCCAAGGTTCACAAGCCACTGGGGCATAGCAGAGGGCTAATTCCTAGATTTATTAGCAATCAAATAAACTACTATGACTAGAAGAAACAGTCAACCAGTGACCGTATGAGGAAAAGCTATCACTGTTGATGCTGGAATTCATGGTGAAAACATCACCCTGATGTGGATGGAAGGATTGATCAAATTTTTGTCGACAACATCAAGAGGAGGAGTGGGGAAGAGAGTGTGCTGAGTTTGTGGCAGTGCAGGGGTGATGGAAGTGACAGCTGAGTACTGAGCAGGGCCAGGACACGAAGCACTCGACCAGCAACTACCACGACCTGGACGCCAGCTGGAGCAATCAGTGACTAGCAAGACCCACAGACCAACCGAGTCAATCACAAATACCAAGACCTGGAAACTATGGAAGGAGAACAGTAATTACCAGGGTGAAGAGTAACCACAAGCTGTGCGGATCAACTAGGGTAATTAGGGCTACTAAGTCTCAAGGGAATGGCAGGTGCAAGAAGTGGCTACCAAGATGAATAAAACAATAAGTGTCAGGACCTGCAGACCAACACAGAAGAGCAGCCTCCAAGACTGGAAGAACAAACTAGTGAGAGCATCAACCACCAAAGACCAAGAAATTGACCTGAAAGAATAGTAGTTACCATCACACAGAGGATGGCCAGAAAGAAGAGCAACGACCATAAGGCAAAAAAAAAAAAAAAAAAAAAAAAAGACATACTAGGAAGAGTAACAACGACTAGATCCACAGACCAACCAGAGAGGACGGTAACACCCAGGATCTGTCTGGAGACCGTTCGAGAACAACAATGGAACGTTGAACCCAAACCAGCCAGGGTCCATAGAAACACCAGCAACTCCCAAGACCTTAGAGACGAGTGGCTTTATAACGACTTACCACCCAAGGAAACGAGTTACTACCAGTGGCCAAGGATACAAGCAAGGGACGTAGCTACCACCAAACTACAGTGACTGATGTATTGAGAAGAACAATTACCGTGGTTGAAATCTACACCGAAAAGAAGAAAATGTAAGCTTCCACAGTCTTGGTGGGACACACCAGTGTGAAGAGGTACCTGACACCAGAAAGGAAAAATGAGGATCACATTACTGGAGTAAAGACAGAGACTGGACGAGGAGCTATTAATGGTCTCAAGAACTTCACTCTTGGGGGATACAGGAAGACCTGTGCTGTGGGGTTATACCATAGTTAGACCGGTCACACTCTTTCCTAAACTGTGCTCGTGAAAAGACATTGTAAGCAGCGCCAATTCCACATTGAATGCCAAAATGATAACCTGCCCAACCTAAAGAGAGCAGATCCAAGCAACAAGAGCTTTTATTGTTGTTCTAATTTCGACTCTTAAAAGCCTCAGCTTTGTGCTTGGTTGGTTTACGAAAGCTTGAAGACATGAGAACATACTGGGTATATTGGGAAGGAAGGATTCACCAAGAGCATATCCGTGGTTCACGTTGTCAGGGAGCTGCTTTGTCCACTCTGCCAGCAAAACTCGACAGTTAAAACGCTCCAGCAAAAACAAAAAAATATCATATGGTACCGACAAACAAGAAAAAAAAATAATCAAGTGCGATGAACCACAGGTACTACTAACTTTACAGATATTGCTATGGTTGGGGGTCGTACTGCTGCCAACAGAGTGGAAACACCTGTGACAGCACGTTTGGCAGGCAGTCCTGGTGTCAGGCGTGAAGTCGGTAACATACACCACAATCAACGCTCGCTCAAGGTGGCCACTGATATACTCAAGGTGTAACACGAAACAGCTCTCACAACCCAATCTGGACATGATGGTACTGAGACTCATAGTATCTTCCAAAAGGCACAGTGGAATGTGACAAGTCTCCCTACGGAGAGAGGAGCATTAGATAATGCTCTTGTGACACTTCACACGGTCGTTGCACGGTGTTGTAACACAGTGTGCAGAAATATGATTATAGTGATTCCAGCTCTAATTACATTAGTCAGATTTCATTTTAATCATGTATATATATATATATAACCCCAGGGCTTATTTTATGGGACTCCTGCAGCTTGAAGGCTGTGCTCCAATCAGAAGCAGGATAATGATGGACTCGTTTGAAGCGACAAGATTCTCCTCTCTTTCATCAATTGGACTAAGTGTATAGTCTAATCCAGGAACTTCACACCCCCAAGGGAGTCCATTATTTCCCTGCTGATTCATGATTCTGAACAAACGTAAGAACATGGCCATATTTGTAACATAATCCATTGAATAGATTTATATGAACGATATCGCCTGTCTTACATTTCGTATAAAATTAGATTTTTTTTTTTTTTTTTACAGATATAACCAAACGGTATGACGTTTCTACATTTATGTATATCTGAGGTATTCTGTGAAAGAAAAGAAGCCACCTGCAGAGATCCTTCATGGAAAAAAATGAGAAAAAATCATTAGCAGCTTTTGATATAATTAAAATAATCTTGTGACCATTTCATTAATGTAATTACAAGAATGTACAAAAAGTTCAAGAACTTCGAGTTATAAGTTAATCTATCTACAGTCACCTTATATATATATATACACACACGTGTATATATAGTTTGTATTGTGTGAGATATGGTGTTCCGATGAGGTCGTATTGGACAGTACGCTAGAGAAGTTTGTCCCAGTTGAAGTCATCGGTAATCTCCTCATCGTCGGACTGCGGTCCCGAGCCGGTGATAAGCCCCACTTGTATTGCTTCCATGTCTTCGGCCAGACCGCACGCCAGCGCCCCATCCAGCCCATCGTCGTCACCCGTGCCATCGGCTTCTAGGCCCGTGCGAGTCTGTCCTGGCGGCGTCAAGGGAGCCAAGAGACGCGTCAACGGTTCTGAAAGGTGCTGGGGGCTAGTGACTGGCGGGTCCCGTCGCATTATGGTGACGGTGCCTCCAGAACCATGGCTTGCAGCACTTACTGTCTGACTGAGGGCAGCCAGGGGCGTGCTGTTCTCTCCCGTGTCGCTGTGGCCGCTTAAGCTAAAGCTCCCGTCTAGTGTCAGCTCCCCAGGACTGCTGACTTGCTGGGGTGATCGTAAAACGTCATCTGGCGGGACCGCGTCCGTCACGAGCAAGGAATCTGCCACCAGGGTTTCGAGCGTTTCTCCCGACCCAGTTTGTAAGGGAATGGGAGGAGCTGTGTCACTGAGTGTTCCCCGAGGAGTGGGCATGGGGGTGGTAATGGGCGTGGCTGTAGACACGGCTGCTACAGGCATGGAGACGGACATGGGATACGTTCCCGTCCCAACGTTCATACCTCCCACCGCATTCTGGTTGGTGACGGAGGAAGAGGTGAGGAAATCAGCATATTCCCTGAGTATCTCTGGTGTGAGGTTGTTGAGGAGGTGCAGGTCGCAGTCCTTCATGGTGATACCATCCACAGAGGAGTCTCGTATTGTTGGCTCTCCATCACCCGCCACACCCACCCCCAGGCTCACGGGCATGTTTCCTCCGGATCGATTGTCTATGATGAATCCTGCAAAGAAACATCGTGTCTCGTGAGTATCCTTCATGACCGCATACCTTCGTTATCAAATACCAATATCTCCTGACAAAATCATGTTGAAGCTTTGTGTGTAAATTAACGTTTCTTGACAGTACTGAGAAAGTTGTCTTCACTCATCAATAAACACACACAAGCCCTCTTAGGTGTCTGTTTTGAAGTGAAAATTACACCTTCACTACTCGCTACATCAGCAAAGTGAATTAGAAAATAATGTAATTTAAAACGTGTTATAAGGCAGGAAAAAGTTATCTTCATTTCATATTTGAATGACCAAGGTATCTCAGTTCATGACTAAAGAATTTACCATTTTTTGTTTTTGTAGCATTAGGTAATGATAAACATTTTGCGTTAATATTGTTATTCTCTACTGAGTTTTAAGGTTTCCATGCGTTGTTACCGGGAAAAGTTTAGCTTCAACTTCTGTGAACAGCATACTGTTTACTTCATTTTGAATTAAGTTTAACTTAACTTTCTATCATACATCAATGATTACTGCTTTTCATTGCACAGGTTCTTTAAACAATACACTTCACAAAAAAAAAAAAAAAATCTTACGAGGCTTTTGCCAGTAACGCCTGCAAGCAATATAACTTCCACTTGTGAGAATCAGTGTACCAACATGAGATATTTATCACTATCTAATGCCACAAAAACAGAAAATGGTATAAATGTAAACTTACGGAAACTAAATTCCGTTCCTTTGAAATTTCAAGAGGATTCCCACAATGCGTCATTTGCCTTTTGTTTCATAAAATGTTTTATTAGTTGTCCTCACGGTTGTTTTCAACTAACTTTTTATGCTTCAACCCTAAGATAACCGTTAGCCTCCTCTTATTCCTACTTGTTAGCACCCATTTCCAAGCAAACTGCTCTACTGTATGCTTCAAATCTATCGACAAAAAGACTCTTTGTTAAATATCACAAGAAAAGTTTTGATCAGCTTTTAACCAACAGTAAAAGTCATGTATCCGGAATTTCTAACATATTTCTGTACAACTGATTATTGTAGTAATCATTATCCTTCCGATTCAATCCGGTACGTTCCGACATGCTCTCAAAGCTTCTCGAAACTGAAAGGGGAAAAAATGATGCATGCCAGAAGAGGCTTCTGGAAATGAGTTGTCACCAGTGGCATGTTGCAGGGGGTCTCCTCTGGGACCACTTGTCGTCTTGATCTACTACTGTATGTCTATGACTTGCCAAAAGGGTTGGACTTCTTCTACCTGAATATGTTTGCGAATGACGCAGAGGTCATGGGAGAAGTGAAAAACGAGGAGGATTGCATCACCTGATGAAGATACCTAAACAAATTCCAAAGCTGGTCTAATACATGGTCCACGAAATTCGACCCGAGTAGATGTAATGAGGATGGGAGTGAAAGCATCGATACAAATATTATCTAACAGAAAATGAGCGGCAGGAATCTGTTTTTTAAGGGACAGCTAGGAGTCAACATCGTCCCCAGCTTGTCAGAATCGTTGAGGAAATAAACTGTCCGCCGGCAAGTATCAAAATTACATGGATACGGAAATATTCAGCAATCTGTACACATCTAAAGTAAACTAGGCTAGAACTAGAATACACTCATAACTGATCACCGCACTTTACAAGCACTTAAGAACTGATAAAGAAGGTCCAGACGAGGACAACAAAAATGAAACCAGGAGATGAATTACAGGGAAAGATTAAAGGCTTTGAGTTAGTCCATTTTAGAAGAAAGGAGCAAAAGATGACCTGACCATAACCTAAAAGGAATACTAAAGGAAGTTCAAGAGATGGGCTGGGGGTCCCACGACTGTCAACCTGTGCGGTACCAACATCTAACTACAGAAATCTCCAACGACGCCACTTAACTTCGTTTTACTAATCCTCTACAACGACTCATAAACATCATGTTTGTTGACTTGGAGTTACTACTCCTCGACATTACAAATAATCTGCTCTCTGACTTGCTGTCTGAAAATGATTTGTTTCTGTCCTCTCTCCGCCATGGGATCCCTAGCTTTGAGTTACTCAGTGCATGTGTGTTTCATATTTCCCATACATTTGCCACATTCAAATTTCAGTTATTCCATGGCTACGTATCCTACTCCCGCTCATCCCTCAACCCAGTGTCCTGCCTCCATTCCAACCCCTCAAAGAAACTTTCAAGTCATCCATGAATACGCTTTGTAATTTAAGACTTCACTTTATGTCCATGTTCCACTCTCAAAGTCCTTCTTCACGTCACCGATTCACCTTCTCAGGAGCTCCTTTCACCTCCTCTAAACTTCAGTCTTCAAGGATTTTCTCTGAAGTCATCCCTACCCTTAAAACTCACCTCTCCAGGCCTCCTCCTCCTCCTTACTAATCTTTCCCCCAAAACCTACTCTTTCCACGCCTTTCTCTTAAAGGCCCACTCCCATTCAACCTTCTACAGAAGGTCTCCCTTGCTCCCTAAAACCCTCTCCCTTTGTTTCTGTGTAATCAAGTCACCCTCCACTAGTTCCTCATGTTTAGAGTTTTGCTAAGAAGACCTAACTCCACAAGAATCCAATCCTAATTTCCCAAACATCCAAACCTCCCTATCAACACCCACTTCTTCAGTGCACTTCACTATTGTCATCCTACTCTCAGCTTACCCTCGGGGACGGTGTTCCACACTGGCTGGGCCTGAGTCCAGGGGTCGACCATGGCGTGATGGTTCCAGGGGGTGAGTACGGTGCCCGTCGTCTTGCAGGGCGTGTTGGGCGCCGATGACACCGCCGCCGCCGCTACCATCTCCGTCGCTGTGGACATTTTGTGGACGGTTTTCCCCACCGTCTGGCTGTACGAGTCGTTCCTGGGGCTGTTGTTCAGCGTCAAGTAAGGGTTGAACTGTGGATGAAGTACGCTTGAAAGTTATTAACACAGAAAATGTGTGTATTTACATCGTTTTGCTAAAATAAGGTGTAAAAAGTTATTAACACAGAAAATGTGTGTATTTACATCGTTTTGCTAAAATAAGGTGTAAAGTCAATGGACTGAACCTACAGAAGAGAAACATCACAGCCATACTGAAAGCCTACACTCGGCTTGAGTGTTTATGTCTGTGCATTAATCCATCTTCGAACACTGTCAGTAGAATATATTGAGACGTAATAAAAGATTTTAATCAAGTCTGACACACTAATCAGGTACCACTCAAAGAAGAATAGTTTGAAATGTATTTAACTCAGGAAAGGTCAATTAGAGATTCAAAATAAGTTTCATGATGGGACTGATCTTTAGACGAATGAATTAAACCAGTGATTCATTGTATGATATTGATATGCACGGATTCTACTTAAGATCGTCAGTTGTATTTATGAAGTCAGTGTAAAAATTCGTTAAAATCGTCAGAAGTTGTATCTATGAAGTCAGTGTAAAAGATTCAGTCATAAATAAGCCTGTGACTTGCTCGAGGTATTATGAGCAGACGTAACTCTCCACTAAAGACAGTCAGCTGAACCAACTGACGGTAGACACCCTAGCACCTCAGTAGTTCAGTCATGGACATAATGACATTCCTTTCTTCATAGTTTTACAATGATGACTCGCCTTGTAATGACTGACCTATGAGAGAACTCACATTTTAGTCTCATCTACTTGTGAAAAGAATGGAGGATACGTTTGACGTGTTATAGTGGGGAGGGAGGGGAGGTCTGAAGTATGTAATTTGGAACGAAAATTGACCTAGACACTAGGGGCAGCGCCGGCGTGTAGGTCGGTACAGTCGATAAGAATATGTATTTAAGCCATCTACGTCAGTAGCGGGCGAAGTGACAGCTAGGCGAACGTTGGTCAACTGGAAGAGATGTGAAACACCGTTTATCCCTCCCAAGTCCACCGGGACTTGGTGTAAAATGGTCCTATTTCACATAATAGCGAGGGAAAAGTGCAAGTTTTGCTCACAAAAGTCTAATTAGCACTGTAATCAATGCGATATAATTACGCAACAACTTAATTTTACGGTGGAAAAGACTTAAGAATGAACACATAAGCGACTTTAGCAAGACAAAAGATAAAGCAGCTAAGAAATAAATGATCTTTGTGTAATAACATCAATATAATAGCTGCGTATCAAGATACCTTTTAACTAAAGTGAGTGTGTAACTTTTAAGATATCTAAAACAAGTGTGATTACCTAATTTTCTTCATTACTAACAGGTGTGGCCCAACATACTTCCCCCAGTAAAATGAACTTAAATAATACTACTTATTACTAACTACCCATGTTATTTTGATGTAAACATACTTTTTTCTTTCCAAAGCTTCCCACACCTCGTCTGGTAACATGTTCGTTTTCATACGACTGTCTCTAAAGCAGATAATCAAAATGTCCTTCACCTAAACGATAAGCTTTTCTGGTGAAATTCCATACTATTTTTTTTTTTTTTTTTTGAATCGTGTCTGAGGTGAAGCCTAGCCATTACTCTGTACTTCTACCTTCATCCGACATAACCCTCTAGCATCACCTTACGTTTACAGACCGCCACATCTGATTATATCTTATTGCCTAGTTTTCCATTGTATATTGACTGATTTCCTATCAATACCTGAAGCTCTGTTACTGTTTTCCTCCCTTCCCTAACCTTTTCTTCCCCTCTTCTCCCGCTGTTCTGTTTCTTCATCTACCCATTATGTTTTTCCCTCTGCATCCTTCTTACGTACATCCTCCATCACCTCTCCAACCTCCCTCCCTCCCTCAATACTCACCCTGGGGCAGGACTGTTTCTTCTTCTTGGAGAGAGCGTCCTCAGCGGTGTAAGAGGCGTCGATGGCCCAGTAGGAGCCCTTGCCGGGGTCGTCCTTGGTGCGCGGTACCTTCTTGAAGCACTTGTTAAGCGACAGGTTATGGCGCACTGAGTTCTGCAGAGGAAAGCAGCGAGCGTCTTACGATTGTTCAAAATATTTTGCCTTTTACAGAATCGTTATTCAAGTCATTGTTCAACTCCTACTGCCACCTCGACTGACGTGACGCGACAGATGTTTTTACAAAAAAAATTCAGTTCATAACCTATACTGGAAAATTTTATTTTAACTGAACTAGATTATTGTTGTACACTGTCTTAAAAGCAGCTTTTACACTTCACCCTTTCAGCCTTAGAATTATTCTGCATAATATGTTAACTTTCAAAGAAACACAGTAAGGCACAGAAGATACCATAAACGAAAAGCTGTAGTGAATTTAAACGACTTGAACGTAAAGGAAATAAGCAGACCGTTTAAGAGTAGATATATAAACCGGGTCTGCTGATCTCGCGGATATTTAAAAGGTCAGCTAAGGGGAATCCTTGAATATCCTGATGATTACTGGTGTCGTCTGCTGACGCAGGGGAGTCCAAAGGGTCGATGAAACGCGGTACAGTAACACTAAATGAGCCCCATGTCTCGGATGGCGTCATCCTACCTTTAATATTAAACCCTTAAGCATGAAGGTACCAAGAATGAGCCTTTGATCTGACCTTTGAGGGTCAAGTCAAAGGCCACTCCATCATACCCAACGGTCGTGCCCTTGCGTTCACGGGCAAATCTACTTGTAAATGACACCTGAGCATAGACAAGTACAGGGGAGCAGAATAGATGGATATCTGAAGGAATTATACTGACATCATATCTATCAGGTGTATGAAGGAAGGTGAGATGATTTGACTGGCTTGCACCCTAGACGAGTAAGTCAGCGTAGGAAAAAAATTACTATAGAAAAGATGAAATACAACCTCTAACTGTAGTGACAGGACTACAAAGTGCAAACCTTGTGTCACTCAGCCTCTTTACAGGATGTGAAAAAACATCAATAAAGATGAAATAGGGAGATGTTATACAGAAGGAGGTGGTAACTCGAGCACTTTATTCTGAAGAGGTGTAGAAGAAGACTGAGGATCGCCAGAGTGAAATATGTTGGAGGAGTGATGACTTTTCCATACTTTATGATGAGTAACATGAAGACTACTGTGCAGCAGTGGTTAGTAGAGGGACAGGTTACTTGAGGTGTGAATTTGAATGTAGAAGATTTGGAGGAAGTGATGTGTTTTAGATACCTGGAAGTGGACATTGAGCGAAAGTGGAGCCATGGAAACGGAAGCTAGTCATAAGATGGGTGAGAGGGCAAAGGTTCTTCAAGCATTAAAGAAAGTATGGTAAAAGAGGTCGTTATCTGGGAGGGCAAAACTGGGTATGCCTGAAAGCATAGTAGTCGAAAAAATGTATAATATATGGATGCGAGGCACGGTCATAGTACAGATGAGGATGTGCGGAGGAGGGTGGAAATGAAATGTTTGAGGACGATGTGTGGTGTGAGGTGGTTTGATCGAGTAATAAAAAACAAAAATGGTAAGAAAGAGACGTGGTCATAAAAAGAGTGTGAGTGAGAGAGCTGAAGAGATGTGTTGAAATGGTTTGGGCATAGTGGAGCATGAGTGAGGAAATGTTGACAAAGAGGATATAAGTATCAGAAGTCGGGGGAACAGGGAGAAGCGGGAAACCAAACTGATGATAGAAGGAAGGATGGAGTGAAAGAGATACTGAGTGATCGGCACCTGAACATGCAGCAGGGTGAACGATGTGCACGGGGCAAAATCAATTGGAAAGATGCGGTATACTAGGGTCAACGTGCATGTTACTGTCTGATTCTCCATAAAATAGTCAAAAGAAATTAATTTCATTTTAAAACTATCACGTGAGTTTGATAAGAAGGCTGGAGGAGATATTTTCATAAATACATTTTTTTTTCATCTAACAAAATTATTCTGTCGGAAACAGAAACTACACGTTTTTACCAGCAGCAAAAATCGTATCACCATAAAACATTTCGTGTGAAAGGCAAATCACGTATAGCATGTACGCTAACCTTGTTTATCGATAATGCCAGAGCCAACATTTTCAGGTAATATGAACTGCTGAGCACAGCTATCTGAAAATAATGTCAGGCTTTGTTTCGATGTTTTATTCCCTTGACCTGAAGTACATGGCAGAGTGGCTTTCTGGTTGTTTTTCTGTTGTACGCAGCAAAACGTAGTTAATGTCAAAACTAGGATACATCTAATCATATGGGTTCACTACCAGAATACTAATCATATGTGTTCATGGCTAGAATACAACTAACCATATGGTTCACTGCTAGGATACAACTAAACGTACGCTTCACAGCTAGGATACAACTAACCCTGCGGTTCACAGCTAGGATACAACTAACCCTACGGTTCACAGCTAGGATACAGCTACCCATAAGGTTCACATGAGACTAGGATACATCTAACGATATAGGTTCAACTGCTTTCAGAATTTCTAATGTGATGTTTTTGATGTTTCATGGTTTACCGCCTCTGCTTTCCAACGATTTGTTATGTCTGTTCGTATAAAAGTTTGCTAACTTTGTTGGTCAAAATAAGGATTTCAAGTTTCTGGTAAATAGTGGCAAAGATCGGTTGTCTCAAATGCGTAATGGTAAACATGTTTCACACCTTTAGTGACAGAGGCACGATGCTTTAGGTCTATAGCAATAAAGGTCAACTGTCTCAAAACATATAACAAAAATAAAGCCTATTAATTCAAATCCATATCAATAAAGACCTTATTTCTTATCTACGGTGATCAGGGTCTGCGCTACCGGATCTGATAGAGATGGTTTATTGTTTCATACCTGTAGCAACATGCATTTCCTATACAAGAGCTACTATGATAAATGTCTAAATGTAATCTATGGTTCTGACCTTCCAGCCCGAGGAGGCTTGGCGGTAGTAAGAGAAGTTGTCCATGATCCACTGGTATATCTCGGCCAGCGTCATCTTCCTGCGGCTGCTGCTGTTGATCGCCAACGTGATGAGGTTGGCGTAGCTGCCCGAGAAGGAAACAAGTGTTAAAGGAGTATGACACATCTGGACTTACACCAACAAGTACCATAATATCGGGGATCTAGTAGTAGTAGTAGTAGAGGGGGGAGGAGGAGAAGTATCGTATGCAAGAGATATGCATTGTACTTACGGTGGTTATTGTGCTTAAGGGATCGTTTTACTTGAGGGTCAATTGTTTGTGCTAAGGTGTTATTAATAAAGGAATGTTTGTCGTGCTCATCGGGGTGACGGGAAGACGTCTGAAGCATAAAGTTGACAATCTAAACAGATTATTTACTCTCTAATCAAGGATTAAAATCGTCACATTCTAAGGGTCAAGTTGTCACTCTTTAGGGATAATATCGTACTCAAGCGATGAATTCGTTCAAGTTCATTGTACTGAAGGGCTTAAAAGTTAAAGTAGTTATAATCAAAGTTATAGGTCGTCGTGTTTGGAGGCTACAGCAAGTATATTGATGGGCGTCTCTCTCACCATGAACAAGGGGTTACATTAATATAATCAGAGTCGTGTAGTCATGCTTAAGGAGTAAAATCATCGTGCTCAAAGTATAGAATCAACGCGCTTTGGTGGGTACAGTCATCATACTCAAAGGGATGATAAAGTCGCACTCAAAAAATAAATGCACTGTGCAATGTAAAGACATTATGTTTAACGAAGTACAGGCAGCGTTAGCGAGGCAGCGCAAGGAAACACGAAAGAATGGCCCAACTCACCCACATACACAATGTATATACATACACGTCCACACACGTACATATACATACCTATACATTTCAACGTATACAAATACATACATACACAGACATAAACATATATACACATGTACATAATTCATACTTGCTGCCTTTATTCCTTCCCGTCGCCACCTCGCCACACATGAAATGACAACCCCCTCCCCCCGCATGCGGCGAGATAGCGCTAGGAAAAGACAACAGAGGCTACATTCGTTCACACTCAATCTCTACCTGTCATGTATAATGCACCGAAACCAATACAGATTAAATAAAACGGGACTCAAAGGGCCTAGCTTCTTTGAGCAAAAAAATGTCTTTTTGTTCTTCATTACAGGGAGAGAAGGAAGGGCCTACTGGGGGAGAAGAAGGAGCATACTGAGGGGGAGGAAGGACATACTGGGGAATAGCTCCACTACTAAGTATGGTCAGAGATTCCCTGACAGCATTGTACATCGTAGTGATGCCTCCCCACCTTCCCTCGAACGGCAGAGCTGTGTTACTCTCTTTCTCCTCTCGTCTTTCGTTCCTCCTATAACCTTTCTGCTTTAAAGATTCAGGTCTACAAGTACCTGCGGAGCTTTCTACTTATTTTCTCCCCCAACTTTCATCAGAGACAACATATGACTGGGTCATGTTTTGCCAAGTGCCATGTCGGTCTTTATGTCAAATAGGAAATGAAAATAAAAAAAAGGAAAAAAGATACGCAGTGAGCGCAACACGTCATAGTCTCTCTCTCCTTCATCCGACCTTCATAAACGTAGGACTTCAGCCAGTCTCTAAGTCTCAAGTATGATTTGCATAATGGAGTTCATTACAGAACTTTTCAAACACTGGCAATGCCAGTGTTTGATCCGGTAAATGGCGGAATTTTGAGACGAATAAGGACTCTAATGAAGCAGGAAACAGATGAGAAACTAATTACATATATATATATATATATATATATATATATATATATATATATATATATATATATATATATATATATACTTTTCCAAACAAAGGAACAGAGAAGGGGGCCAAGTGAGGATATTCTTTCTTAGGCTCAGTCCTCGGTTCTTAACGCTACCTAGCTAACGCGGGAAATTACGAATATGTATGAAATATATATATATATATATATATATATATATATATATATATATATATATATATATATATATATATGATTAAACAGACTTTAATCTTCGACAAAAGGACTGAAAAAAGCGAATAATCTATCAAGGACAATATCATATCTATGAAAAATAAGAGCAGGTTAAAGATAAAACTTAAATAATCACAACAAATTGTGAGAGTACAACTGTGCAAATTAAATGGTTATAGAAAGTGATATAAGAGCTAATCAAGGGTGTGTGTGAACTGAGAAAATATAACATGAAAATTGTCTAAGTCTGATGATCGTAAAGAAAAAGAAATGAGAAAGTAGTATATGAGAAAAAAGATAAAAGTAATTGAGAGAATATGATACATGAATTATAAAGGTTTGACGATAGAAAATAAGATATGCAGTAATATACGAGAATGAAAATAAAAGTAGTTGAAAGAATATAAGGTGAATGATCAAAATTTGATGATAAAACAAATGAGATGCACAATAACATATGAGGATGAATATAAAAAGTAGTTGAGAGAATATAAGGTGTGAATGATTTAAATTTGATGATAGAATAAATGAGATGCACAGTAATACACGAGAATACAAATCAATAGATATAAACCAAAACAATTAAAGTAGATCCTTATATAGCAAAATGAAAATGAGCCTATCAAAATGTAATGTATTTGGAAGAGAAACAAACGCGAACATGAAGTGATTTTTTGAAAAGCACTTGCAAAAGATCAAGAAAAAGATCTCTGTGTTATCATCTTTACCGATTTGAAACTGTAAACGGCAGAGCTGCCGCTCAAAAATAACCGGCGCGTTAGGACACATTACAAGTGATCTCGTATGAAATCAGAAGCCATATCAACGCCTTGATAACTCGATAGTAACACCATCATCCGAGGTAAGCGGGCGAGTTCTGGTCTCATATCATCAAATGTACCTGTATGGGTTTACAGCCGTGAGGAACGAAAAGGAAACTAATACAAAGGAAAATTACATATACAAAGGTGTGCAAACGACACCAGAGCAATCGATACCTCTGGAAGCTTTTATGAAAAGAAATCAGTAAGAGGGAACTGAGTTTGGAGAGAACCAAGGAACAAACAAGAGGACAACGAGAAATGCCTGTGAACTCTGCCATAGCCTCATCGTCATGAAGTATGTCTCTGTTTTCCACAAGTAATGGTCCCAAAGCTTTTGCTTCTAACATAACCATGTTTGTTCTCCTACGGTGGTTATTGCTGCTTTTGAGTTTTATGTGAACTATTCACATGGGAAACAGACGGTGCAATTATTTCAGTGTACCATGACTCTGGCGGCCCTGCTCTAGAAAATGGTCGTCTGCTACGCATTGGTACACGTTCTCTCTATTATTTTAAATGTCTTTCTGAACCTTTATCCAAGCTTCGTCAATATTGATTCCGTTCACGATATCATCTCGCGTTATGCTGCTTAGAGCAATGCAAGAATCATGACAATTTGCGTGTCTAAGATTTAGAATTTTCTTTAGCCGAAATGAAAGCTACCTCAAATGTTATTTGTTAACAAATCATCTGTACCGAATGTTTGTCCTACCGCGACATTATCGACGAAATCCTCGTTTGTAGCGAGAATTAAAGTTAATATGCTCAGGTCATGAGTAGGTTTTTCAACGTAATGTATTAAGGCGACTATCAAGAAAGTTCGCATCGAGTCCACCACGCCCGAAGCTACTAGGAAGTGACTCTCCACACTCCGATACAAGTATGTTTAAGTCTTGTGTTTACATAAAATAACTACGTTCACGATGAATTCCTACAATCTTGTCATAAAGTCTTTTGGCAAGGTCTGCTGTCAGAACAAGGGTCTATATATCAAACTTATTGTAGCTTTCTGAGAAGCTTGGTTTTATTTTCCACAAAAATGGAGCCGATAGTGTTAACAACGATTCTTTTTTCTCTTTTTTTTTTAGGATGACGATTGAGTAACATCAAGGAACCGTCCCCTGCCGTCTTTGCTTTGTAACTATTCAGATACCGGGATTGGAAAAGGAAGCCATTAAGTAAAGATCAAGGGTGAATGAGATTATCCTCTGTCCTTAAGCGAAGATTCCATTGTAACATCACAGAAGTCTTTGCGATGCCCTTAAGAGATCCGACAACAGAGCAGGAGGTAGTGGGAAGAAGCTTTTGATGGCCGTATTCTCTCTCTCTCTCTCTCTCTCTCTCTCTCTCTCTCTCTCTCTCTCTCTCTCTCTCTCTCTCGGACTACCGCAGCAGTATTCACCGAGAGGCAGACACAGGTGTGGCGTCAAGGGCGGCGGTGCGAGGGTAAAGACAAACCCACCGGTACACCTCGGCCTCTCTCATCCGGCCTCGCTGCCTGACGTACTATGGCGACGCGTACGTCTCTTCCCTCCTTCTCGTCTGTGTGTTGCGCGTTGAATTCTGGCGACGCGTACCTTCCCTGTCCAACACCTCGCCATATCAAACGCTTGTCTTGCGCCACGTGAGTTTCCCCTTGTCTGTTCTGTTCGCAATATCTACCTTCATGCCACATCTGTTCTGCCACACACACACACCTGTCTTGTTCTATATCTGTCCCGACCCTTGTAGTAATCTGTCACACTTTCCCACCCCCACCTTTGCTCGTCTAACGAAACACCTGCACCTTTGCACACCTGTTCCGATTTTTACACCCAATTCTTGATCCCCATACGTTCAACATGCACATGTTCCGGCCCACGCTCATCACGCCTCGCACCTGTTCCGTCACACACACATGTCCTGACCCACGTTTATTATGCCTCACAAGTGTTCTGTCGCACCACACACACACACACACACACACACACACACACACTTCCCAAGCAACAGTCCTTTACTACACTTTTACACATATTTCCCTAAAGCCTCAAACCCATGACGCGCTTGGCTGTACCCCGACATCTGCTCTACCTCGCACCTGTCTAGCCATACAATAGGTTAAAGATGCCGTCTAGAGAGAACGTCGAGAAGTAATAGATGATGTGGCCTCAGGGGAGAGGAACTGTGTTAGTTGGGTGACCTTCAATGGATGGTTGGGTACGGGGAGGTCACAGAACAAGATAAAGCGTAGTGTGAGTTACGTGTTATCAAGATAAAGCGTACTGTGCGTTACGTGTTGTCAAGATAAAGTGTAGTGCGAGTTATGTGTTGCCAAGATAAAGTGTGGTGCGAATTACGTGTTGTCAAGATAAAGTGTTGTGTGAGTTAAGAGTTTACGTGTTGTAAAGTGCACTGTGACTCACGTGTTGTCAAGAATTATGTAAGTGGTACAGAGGAGTGGAAATCAGCATGCCAAGTGTGGCTGAGGGAGTGAGAAAGAAAAACCCAGCGACCTGGGCTAGGCAGGGACGAGAACGTGACAAAGAGCGGGAGTGCTGCCTCACTGCGTCGTCACATCGCTAACCTTCCCGACACCCAGGCGGCGCTACTCTCCTGGACGGTGGAAGCCTACCACCGCTACATTAACAATACGCAGCCTTTATTTCAAGCAGATGAACCTTGATAGATTACAGCTTCCAGCTGAGAGATGTGCTACTGTGTTCGAGGCAACGAGGCTTACGCACTGTGGTAAACCCTGAAGGTTATGGGGTTGGTGACGCAGTTGGAGAAGATGTTGGAGACTAGTGCCTTTGTTGGGGGAAAGGCGACTGAGGGAAGAAAGAGAACCATCCTGGGAGAGGTAAGATGTCTGGTACATCTGTAGGGGTAATGGTAACATACCTGTAGGGTGGTTTGCCGTTGGTCGGGGGCGAGGGAGGTGTGGAAGAGTCGGCCTGGACCAGTTCGGGTGAGTCGTTGGCTCCTTCCAGCCAGCCTCCCGCGAAGGCGCCCCGGGCGTTCAGTCGGGGCAGCCAGTCCATCGCCGTCAGACTTCTGTTGAGCTCAGCCATGGTGGACACTGCTGCGGAGGGACACATAGTAGATTAACTAGAGAGGTGAGGGAAGCTCAATGGTCTACCGTCACCACCAACGAATGTAACCAACCAACCAGCGATCACTACCGCCAACGATCGCAACCACGACCAATCAACAAACATCACCACCATCAAACCAACCCCACTAACCATCACAACCACTACCAGTACTACTACCCTAACCACTTCTAACTATCACCACTACCAAGCACTCAACACCACTAACCATTATCATCAGTCGACACCACCATCAAGCACCATCCTCGCCATAACTACGTAGGACCACCACCTCCACTGAAATGACCATCAATAACAACGTACGTCATCGTGTCAACCATCGAGCTGTTCCCTGAACGTCCAACATAAGATTCTTCGAGTGTTTACATTCTCACTTTCCTGGAGATGCACCGATGGAATTTTCCCGATGACCGAAATGGTATGTTTTTCTTCTTATCCACCAATACCCTTTTTTTTTTTTTTATACCACCCACTCTTCTCTACATACACAGCAGAGGCCTTTCTATATAAGTCGATAAATGGATTTCCAACACTGTGATTAAATGAATAATACGCCATATCTATGCAGAAGAAGAGAGAGAGACCCAACGTAAATATGCAGTGATTTTACTATTCCCCTTTGTACTCGTACCAAAACATCTTGCTTGCGCCTCTAACAATCCAGTCACCGTCCATCGAGTGAGTGCCTGACTTCACCACAACAGTAGAAACAACACCTGTAAATGTCTGATCGCACTGCTGTAAATAAGACGTAAAATGCTAAATGTTCAGTCTTGCCTATAGCTAGTGAAAAAAAGGGTGTCCTGAACCCTTAGCTCCGGAGCTGATGTACAAAACGAAGTCTTGGATACTAATGTGGATCAGAATCAGAAAAGTAGCATCTCAGAGAAGCACTTTTAATAGACTCAGCCACCTCCCGACTACTGCAAAACTCTGGCGCCACCAGACGCTTAAGACGCAAGTACGTTGTTCTCTTGAATGCACCCAACAAACACGACAGTCAGCCAACTATATGAAGTTGAATCCCATGACCTCAACCTGAAAAAAAAAAAAAAAAGCCTAGCACAGGGAACAATATCTAGACGAAGTACATCAAGTATTGGTTCTCTATTCTGTTTCGGGAGGGTCCAGATCAACACGACCTGTGACACAATGTTGTCATCCGCCATTATCATCACAAAGGATGTATAAAGATTCTCTTGTATGAGAATATTTAAAAGAAAAAGAGGATAGGAAAGGTGTTACAAAAAAAAAAAAGGCTCGTCCTTGACTCGATGTCTTCAAACTTAACAAAGTGAGAACGAAGCCATGAATTATATCTGCTCGAGACCGAACAATAAACGCACTCAAGTGTTTGTTATTGTTCTTTTTTTTTTCAGAGAGCTCAAGGTCATCTAACAGCCTTGTCACAGGCAAACCCTTCACAACATGATCACTTGTGCGTGTCATCTCTTGTTACGTTCATTTATCAAGTTAGTTATCACTATTGTTAAATGATCCACTTGATATCTTCTGACTTTTTTTTTCTTATCTTTTTCCTCAGATGTGCAGGCCAGGTCTTCCAACTATCCTCTCATGAGGACAGATCTCTTCATTCCCGTGGCTTTATCTGACGCATCAAATCAAAACACGACCAAATTACAAGTGTTCCAGCAGTCTCCGTCTACTGGTGTTCCAGGAGGATGCACACTATCACTTCTGGGGGGGAAGGTAACTGCACTTTCACTTTCCAGAGGCACAACACTCGCTGGATAGACGAGGAAGTGATCTCCCTCCACACACACACACCGCTCCTCACTGGTTCCCTGAGGTGAGCACCGGGCGACCTGCGCTGGGTGACTGAAATGACCACCTACCTCCTCCGGTGTTGCCGGGTTGCCGACCACTGACTCAACAACGGGACGATGAATAATTTCCACATTACAACGTTATGCTCCCGGGAAGCAGGTGAGTCACGCCTGGCCTCTCACTCTCGACCCTCCCCCTTCTTCCAGGACCTGCCTGGACCCTACCTGGCCTGGAATGGCCCAATACGTTCCCCTCTTGAGGGCTTGACTGGGCCCTATAGCCTGGCACTGTTCTCGTCCTCCACTTTCCGTGGCGGGTCATAAAGCACGCGGGTCTGGACGCAGGTCTCGACCGCTCGGAACAATGCAGTGTGAGGCGTTGCTGAGCGGAGCCGTCCGTGACCCGGTCACACTCATCAGTAATTCATGGTGAAGGGCAAGAGGCTTGCGAGGGGGGGGGGGGTTTGCCGCTGGGAGGGGGGCGCCACTAACCTCCCCAACCCCCCCACCTCTCTTCTTCGATCAATTACCGTGAGAAGTGTGTGTTGGGCTGTGGGTCCTCGAGGTGCCCCCCCATACGAGACGCGTTACCGTGTGATTCTAAACGGACTATGTCATGGTAATGTAACGTGCTGCTGCTGCTGCTGCTCCTCTTCCACCCCACTTCACCTGGTGGGTCGGGCGGAGGGGTCCACCGCCCCTCCGACACCACACACCAGAAGTTGTGTGGTAGAAAAAAGTTGGTGTACCTTTTGTGGGCGACTTATCGATTGACCTTCAGCAGTGCGAGGGAGGAGGGGTCGTGTGGTGGAGGGACAGTGGGGTAGCCACGGTGATGATGATGATGATGATGGCGACTATGTGTTGTGAAGATGAGAGTGATGGTGGAGGGAATACTAGGCAAGGGGAGGCTGTGGCTACAGAGGATTACGACAAGCGAGGGTTTGAAAAGGTTCGTGAAACATCACGTCGACCAAATATATGTAGAAAAGAGTGGAAGGAGAGAGAGAGAGAGAGAGAGAGAGAGAGAGAGAGAGAGAGAGAGAGAGAGAGAGAGAGAGAGAGAGAGAGAGAGAATGGATCATTAAGATAAAGACTCGCTCACTTAGGTCGCATGACTGGCAGGAGTATCTAACGATCATAGTAGAGACGCATCTATATCGTCTCCTTCACTTAACCCACGAAGACGAACGATTGCAGGACACATCTCTCTCGCCGGAATCAAAGAGAGACCGACCCACACAACTGTACATTACTAGCGGTCGTCACTTACGGCCGTGAACAGTATGTCTTGCAGACACACACACCAGCCGGCCAGAGGGTTTTTCTTGGTCCTGCTATAACTGGGCTCACATACTATCTCCCTAAAGAGCCTACACCCGTGTCCTGGGTAGCCATTGTCATATATGGAAAGGTCAGTGTACGTGGAAATACACAAAGATGCATGAACTAATGCTCTCCATAAGCTAACCCAAGCTTGAACCCCTCACACGAAGTCATCATCGGGTCGCTAGCACCTTCAAGACTGACACTGGAGGGTATATCAGCATTCCCATGCTTGAGAACATAACATGACGAAGATAGATGTGGTTAACTCAATACATGACCGTGTCAATCTGAACCTCATTATGTCATCTTCTAAGGAACGAAGTGCTAGACTGGGTGGGGTAAAGTGTGATATTATCACCATAGAACCTGACCCAGCAGCTCTGACCACCCGTGCGTGGCGCCCAAACAGCTCTGTCCACCCGTGGGTGGCAGGCACCCTAGCATCTCTGCCCATCAGTGGGTGGCACCCCAGTAGCTATGCCCACTCGTGGGTGGCACCCTGGCATCCATGCCCACTCGTGGGTGGCACCCCAGCGTCTCTGCCCACTCGTGGGTGGCACCCTGGCATCTCTGACCACCCGTGGATGGCAGGCACCCTGGCATCTCTGCCCACTCGTGGGTGGCACCCTGGCATCCGTGCCCACCCGTGGGTGGCACCCGAGCAGCTCTGCCCACCCGGAGGCAGCACTCTAGACCATGCGAAGCACCATGGCTGATAGAACCCCAGCAACTCTGCCGTACCTTCCTCCTCCTGGCAATCCCAAGTACATCAGAGGCACAAGTACACCAGGGCACAGCGCCTCTCCATACAAGGCGGCCACAAGAGGTACTAATTCTAAATACCCAAATCACTCTCATGGATAAGGACTATTACGTTTATGTTGCACACAGACATATGGAGACACTATATTCAGGGAGTTCTTAATGATGCATGTAGACCACATATTCACTGAAAGTTATTGTACATATGTACATAGACCATAGATGAATACATGTGTGCACAAACACAATTATATATATATATATATATATATATATATATATATATATATATATATATATATATATATATATATATATATATATATATATATATTCCCTTTTATTTCTCAAATTTCGTCAATTTTACCTATCAATTCTGGACGATTTCATAGCGTAAACGCGAACTCTGAACTTTACCTTTTGGGAGTTATGACTATACTTTGCACTCACTAAAAACATTACATTATCATCATTACCTTCCGTGTGTGGCCCCGGGAATTCTTGGCCAGTTGTTTGTGACGGAAATAATAATGCAACACCGTCGAGCACGTTCAAAAAATAGCATAAAAACTATGACCCAAACTTGCCAGGGTTTTTTTTTCTTCTTTTTTTGGCTCTATCCAGAACGTCGGGGTCGTCTTTGGCAATTCCTCTGTGTGTGTGTGTGTGTGTGTGTGTGTGTGTGTGTGTGTGTGTGTGTGTGTGTGTGTGTGTGTGTGTGTGTGTGTGTGTGACTTGCTCATGTGGTATATGTATGTCATATTGCATATGTGGTACACGTGTGTGGTGTGTGTGTCAAGTGTGTATGAGTGTTGTGCATTTGGTATGTGTATGTGGCATGCGTGTGATCTGTGCGTCGAGTATGTATATATGGTATACAGTTGTGGTAGACAATTGTTATAAGAATGTGATAAGAGTAATGATGGATATATATGTGTATGGAAGGCATGTGTGGTATACATGTGAGGTATGCAGTATAGATATGTGGTATGCGTGAGCGGCACGCATACGTGGTATGCGTGTGTGTGTGTGTGTGTGTGTGTGTGGCACTCATGTATATCACATATACACGGCATGCCTATGTGATATGCATACGTAGCATGCGTGTATGGCCAGCGTGTGTGGCATGCGCGTGTGTGGAATGCGAGTCTGGTCTTCGTGAGCGGCATGCGTATGCGTGCTACGAAGTACGTGGGTAATCGCACACCCACGTACTAACGAGAGAGATCCCTCCCCCCTCCAGTGTGTGCGCGCGCGCCTCGCTGGCTTTTATCATGCATATCAGTTATTCATGGGACAGGTAGATGGGCTCTATTGTGGTAGATAATTGCTTCAATCAATCACACTGTTTTGCAATAGATCGATCTACCACTCGGCCGGTCTATTCTCGTCCAGTGTTCGTCCGTTCCACGAGCTGTCTTCACTATCTTGCCAGCTGTCGTTAATATCCTGCCAGCTGTCGTCACTATCCAGTCAGCTGTCTAACCGACTGTCGTCGTCAGTGTCCTCCTACCAGCCGTCGCCACTGTCCTACTAGCTGTCGTCACTATCCTCCTACCAGCCGTCGCCACTATCCTCCTACCAGCTGTCGTCACTGTCCTCCTACCAGCTGTCGTCACTATCCTCCTACCAGCTGTCGTCACTATCTTCCTACCAGCTGTCGTCACTATCCTCCTACCAGCTGTCGTCACTATCCTCCTACCAGCTGTCGTCACTATCCTCCTACCAGCTGTCGTCACTATCCTCCAACCAGCTGTCGTCACTATTCTACTACCAGCTGTCGTCACTATTCTACTACCAGCTGTCGTCACTGTCCTCCTACCAGCTGTCGTCACTGTCCTCCTACCAGCTGTCGTCACTATCCTCCTACCAGCTGTCGTCACTATCTTCCTACCAGCTGTCGTCACTATCCTCCTACCAGCTGTCGTCACTATCTTCCTACCAGCTGTCGTCACTATCCTCCTACCAGCTGTCGTCACTATCCTCCTACCAGCTGTCGTCACTATCCTCCTACCAGCTGTCGTCACTATCCTCCTACCAGCTGTCGTCACTATCCTCCTACCAGCTGTCGTCACTGTCCTCCTACCAGCTGTCGTCACTATCTTCCTACCAGCTGTCGTCACTATCCTCCGACCAGCTGTCGCCACTGTCCTACTAGCTGTCGTCACTATCCTACTACCAGCTGTCGTCACTATCCTCCTACCAGCTGTCGTCACTATCCTCCTTCCAGCTGTCGTCACTATCCTCCTACCAGCTGTCGTCACTGTCCTCCTACCAGCTGTCGTCACTATCTTCCTACCAGCTGTCGTCACTATCCTCCTACCAGCTGTCGTCACTATCTTCCTACCAGCTGTCGTCACTATCCTCCTACCAGCTGTCGTCACAATCCTCCCATTTGTCGTCACTATCCACCATACAACACCCAGCTCTTTGATGTCGCTAGCATCAACATATTCCAGGCCAAATCACAGGACAGAAAACATCGACACCAAACGTTTATGTCAGAAAGGAATTGATTTTCCTATAGTTAAGATAATGTACGATCTCGATCCTCATGTTATTTCATTATGAAACCCGACCAGTCACTAACACTATTACCAAACTGTTCAAACAAAGCTGTCACATTGAGGCCATACACCTAAATCGTACATATATGTGAACAAAGTCACACACTCACCTTATAAAACACACACCGAACTATGGGACAGGACGCATGCGACACACTAGCGTGTTCTACCATCACGTATATGAATCGTTCGTGTAACACAAGGTGGAATCAGAGTCGAGGCAAAACACGATTGTACATTTCTCTCGCCATAGCACACAAATAGTGATCACAAAATGAAGGTAAAGTTCGATAATCGAAAGTCATTCTGTACTTTCACAAACACTTAAACCAAACCATACACTCACAAAACACTTTAACCAAACCATACACTCACAAAACACTTAAACCAAACCATACACTCACAAAACACTTAAACCAAGCCATACACTCACAAAATACTTAAACCAAACCATACACTCACATAACACTTAAACCAAACCATACACTCACAAAACACTTTAACCAAACCATACACTCACAAAACACTTTAACCAAACCATACACTCACAAAACACTTAAACCAAACCATACACTCACAAAACACTTTAACCAAACCATGCACTCACAAAACGCTTAAACCAAACCATACACTCACAAAACACTTAAACCAAACCATACACTCAAAAGCTCAAACCAAGACACTCACAAAACTTTCAGACCAAGCCATACACTCACGAAACATTCAAACCAAGCCATACACCCTCAAACCAAACCATACAACCTCAAACCAAGCCATACACCCTCAAACCAAACCATACACTCACAAAACACTCAAACCAAGCTGTGCTGTCACGAGATACTCGGATGAAGCCATAGATTTAGATCACCCAAGGCAAGCCATACAATCACAATAAACTCAGGCTAGAGCTATACACTGGTAAAACACAGGAGCTCAACTGCTATAGGGAGGAGACAGTACACTCCATTGCCTCCAGCGTATGGAGAACATACCTCACTTATTGATCGGGTCAACACGCACTTATACACACCTTTAGGAGCAAGAGTGGACACAGCAGAACTCAACACAACCTCTTTAAAGAGCAGCACTACAGACCGCTCAGCACCTCTATGCGACCATACAGACCAGGAGGTCATGTCATCACTAACTTCAGACTCGAAAGGCCGCATGACTACGAGACTAGAGAATGAAAAAAAGCGAGGATTCTACTTAGGAGATCACAGGGCTACGTGGCCTGGGGGAATGTAAACTCTGCTCTCAGTCACTAGCACACGACACGGACCTGAGCCCTGAGTGGTACCCGACTGGTGATCTCCAGTCCACAGACGACGTACCTATTATACCACCTCATGGGTCACCGACACGGACTTACAATACATAAGCAAAGCTCATAAGAGAAGTAAAACAACGTGAACATTAATGTCCGATATATAAGCAACATCACAGGCCCGTACCATCATCTCGAAACTTCGTGTGAGAGCATAAGATGCCTCCTCACATGACACGCATCACACACGTCTTCCTGTAGATGCAAGTTTTAATCTTTAACTTTTAGCATTCACATTACGACGAACTCATTTTTCAGGTCCTTGTGTTAAAACGACAAGACTGTCTGTAATTAGCTACTTGTAATTATGTATTTGTACTGTATGGTGAGGGAACTTTAACACTTGTGAGGTCCCCCCCTCCCCGCATCTCCTCAACATATTTTGCTATCATACAACTTTTGAAACCTATGTATGCTTTCAGCATTTACCACGTCCTCGTTAAGTTTTTTTCTTTTGTTCATGCACTACTCTCATCTTATAAAAGTACATTGTTACATCTTTTTTTTTTAACAATTTCTCTGCTTCATCTAACGTTATGTCCTCTGACTGTTGTAGCACTACACCTTCTGAAGAACGGCTCACCGTCCAGGTCATCAATCTGGTTTAATAACTTCAAGGTTGTGATTAGGTTCCCCCCTCACTCTTCCCTCTCCCATGGTGGGCATATTTAAGGCTTCCAGCCGTGGCCCCTTAACTCGTCTCTCTTCATTCTGGTACCATTTTTGCTGCCTTCTTCTGGACTTCGTGTTTACTCTTTGTGCTTCTTGAAGCTCGGCGACCAAACTTGAGAGGCATTTTCTAGTTTAGGGCCACATCTCCTCCCATCGCACGACATAATCCATAGACGAGAGGTCCTGGTGATGCGTTGCTCAGCTTCCCTACACCTGCGACGATCGATAAAACTCTCGCTCTTGATTTTCGTAAGATACGCAGCTCATTACCTGACGAAACATATTTCGCCGTTGCCCTCCATGGAAGGAGGCAGACTCCTTGCGTATGAGGATCTGCTTACTCTCAATAACCTCGCTCAGTCGTCTAAGTTAGTCCTATTCAGTGAACGAAGTCCACCGGGCGGGACGACTGATCAAGTCGTATCGACGTTGTGCGCTTGTCTGTTTGAGGCAAGTACAGGACTGTCTTCAGAAAGGAAGTCGCATTTCAGGCATGACAGGTCCTGTGACATGTTGAACTGGTGATGGTTGTTGTGATAGCCATCGGTAGTGTCCAAACGGCAGAAGAGAAAGTGCAACTCGTACATGCCTGAGGAATGTAGTTTTCAGGTAGGTGGACTAGAAGTTAGGACTGGGTTGAGAAGGAGGTTGTTTAGTGCTTGTCGAGTTCTTGCTGCGTGGACGTAATGTGTCAGTGTCAAGTTTGCTAGGGAAGGGCTAGGGAAGGGAGTGACCTAGGAGTATAGGTTGTGAAAGTGTGAAGCAACGGTTACTATTTTTGTTTCTCACTGAGAGTTGATAGTTCGCTATGGTGCGGTTTGGGTGGGGAGGGACAAGTGCCGTTGTAAAGAATCAGGAGCCGAACATAATGAGTTTGTATTGGGGGTATTCTCGCTTCATTGTGCAGGTGTTGTGTTTGTGGTTGCTAGGCAGCCATTGCTTGCTATGAGGGCCTCGTTTTGTGTGTTGGCAATTGTGTTATATTTACTTTTGAACAAGGTGGGCGACCAAGGTGAAGTGTAGTTTACGATGGAGCAGATGAACTGTCTGTACAATATGCTGAAGGATTCTTTTCCTTGCCCCAAAACTAACGCCAGGAAGTGTTCTGAGGTCGCTTATATTGTTTGAGTCTTATGTTGATGTTTGTGGTGTGAGGAGTATATAAATCATGTCGTGAGTGTGTGTAGTGTGTTATACTTAATTTGGCTGGAGATCTGTCGGGTAGATATGATTATGGATGTATATATATATATATATATATATATATATATATATATATATATATATATATATATATATATATATATATATATATATTGTAAAACTGGCAAAATGTTTTCCTCAATACAATGTGTATTAAAGACCAATGCATATTTAACACACTAATTTTTGGTTAGTTTTTCATTTTCCTCACCACACGTCTCGTTTTATGAGATGAAGTATGAATTAAATGTCCCGATTCATTTTCACTTTGACCTTGAAATGCACGAGACGTTTTCGGGCACAAGAACACTGCCCATCTTCAGTCAAACTAATCATCAATGATCAACACTTAATTAAAGAACAAAACAGGAGTGAAGAATCACGTCTCGAAATGGTATACAAATGAGAGCGATGACGCAGATATCATATTGATTCGTGGACCGTGTTCCCTTGGATTTCAGGCGTGGTAGGGAGGTCGGTAAGGGGTCAAACTGGTTGGGTCAACAGTAGCAGCTTTGTCTGTGGTCTGCGCACCTGGGGAAAATCCATCGGAGGTAGAGAGTAGGGTCATTTGGGTGTGCGGGAGAGAAGAACTGTAGAGTTCGTAGCTGGTCTTCTTGTACTCTGAGGACTTACGAAGGGATTATGTTCTCCAGTGTACGTGGCTACGTGGCTTCTGTAATCTGTAACCTTGCAGGTGGTCGTGGTAATGTTCATAGTGTAATCGTGTGTTCTGCAAGATGCTGACGAGAGAGTCATATCATGTCGTTGTTGCATATGTAGTTTAGGGACCCCCGTCTCGATGAAGAAGTGTTCAGCGTCGACTCAAGTGTTGTCGTAGACATACCGACGTAGTTCACGTCGCTCTGTGGTGGTCTACAACCTTCGTCTGGGCAGGAGAGACCTGCACACTACATTAGTTGACTGTGTGTCCATATGGCCCAACGATCGAAGGCTATGAGACTTAATGACGAGAAACTGGAACGTCTTAACGAAAGGCCACATCAGGACGAGACCTGCTGGGGCAACTCAATCGTGTCGTCCAGTTTACAGCGGCTTAATTCTGGTGTCCAGGTCAGTGAATACATAACCCTATGTAACACGGTGATCTAGTCTGTGATTCAGTGACTAGTCGCTTGTAGAACCATGTTTTATGTGATTACTGTTTGTGGATATTTGTGTGTTAGTGAGAGAGAGTTTTACACTCATGTTGCCCCCGTCTCTTAACCCTGTACGTGTTTGTGTGTGTGTGTGTGTGTGTGTGAGTCCACCCACCAACACGGTATGGTCCCATAGCTGACAGGGTACAGTACAATGCCCTGCCGGTGGAACCGACATAAAAGATTAACGTCACACCTGCCACTCGACTCAGAGCGAGACAAGGTGATGACGTGATCAATAACATCTCTATCATTTTCTCCCTAGTATATGATCATAACATGACGATAACCCTCTCCCAATAACTGATCAATAAACACATAACAACTTTCTCTCAAAATGTAGTCAATAACCTCATAATTACTCTCTCCCAGAATTATAATCAATACCCTAACAATTACTCTCCTAAACTATGATCAATAACCCTACAATTACTCTCTTCTTCCAAAGTATGACTAATAACCCCACAATTACTCTCCGGAATTATGATCAATAACCCCACAATTACTCTCTCCCAAAATGTGATTAATAAACCCCCACAATTACTTTCTTCCAATACATAATCAATAACACCATAATCACCTTCTCCCAAAATGTAATTAATAACCCAACAACTACTTTCTTCCAATATATGATCAATAATCCCACAGTTCCTCTCTTCCCCAACATATGATCAAATACAGAACAGAAATCACCCTCAGTACAAGGGACCAGACTTATGTACCGGCAGGCTGGACCAATCGGCAGTGCGCTGGACCACGGTAACTGTATGACGTCGCCGGAACCATAGACCTACGTGGTTCGGTATTTACCAGTGTGTGTGTGTGTGTGTGTGTTGGTCCTCACAACACATCACCTGACTGTTGGCAGTGGGAGACGAAGGTGATCTGTGGGTCTTCTACTGTAGCCGATTGACTCTGCGTACCTCGTCACCATCTGTGAACCACCTTCCCCCCCACAGGCCATTCTCGTGGCTATTTGTGGACCGTCTGCCTCCTCCATAGGCCATCCTAGTCCAAGCTGTGGACCATCTGCCCCCCCCAAGGCCATTCTCGCCACCATCTGCGGACCATGTGCCTCCCTTACAGGCCATCCTCGTCACCATCTGTGGACCATCTGTCCCCCACAGGCCATCCTCGTCACCATCTATGGACCATCTGTCCCCAACAGGCCATCCTCGCCACCATCTATGGACCACCTGTCCCAAACGTCACTCACCCCAGCTGTGAACCACCCACCCCACAAGCCCCTTGTCCCAACTATCGACCACCTGGCCCAAACCTCCCTCTTGCCAGCTGTAGACCATCTACCCAACACGTCAACCACCTGACGTTCTCAGTGCCAGCTGTGGACAACCAATCCCAAAACTGCCAGCTGTGTATCATGTACCCGGCACGTCACAGCTGTGGACGACCCGATCAAAACGTTCCCTGTGCCAGCTGTGGGCCACCTGCGCCCCCCCCCCCCCCCACGCCACACACACACACACACGACCCTCATCAACAGTACATTAAACGCTGTTTCCTGGAAGTCGTGAGTCGTTCCTCTAACCTGGAACGTCAACTGCTACACTGCTTTACCCCAACTAACGACCCCGTCACAGGCGAGGTCGTAACCCTCACCGGGGAGAATTGCCTCTTTTTGTCTTGCATTGTTCCCGGCCAACGAGGGAGTAAATCATGTAAAACTACAGAGGCTTTCTGGTGATTCGTGCTCTTAACCTATCGGCGTCAGACTGTGGCAGGAAAGTGATATACCACATTGTATATGTGCATGTGTTTGTGTGTGTGTGTGTGCATGTGTGTGTGTGTGTGTGTGTGTGTGTGTGTGTGTGTGTGTGTGTGTGTGATAATTGTTTGTGTGTCATAGGGAGAGGGCTTTTTACACTCGTGTTACCTGTAATCTTAACCATGTCATGATAAACCATGTCTTTATTCATGTTTTTATTATATATATATATATATATATATATATATATATATATATATATATATATATATATATATATATATATATATTCATGTGAGAAACTGCAGAAGCTGGTGACTGAGTTTGGGAAAGTGTGTGGACGAAGAAAGTTAAGAGTAAATGTGAATAAGAGCAAGGTTATTAGGTACAGTAGGGTTGAGGGTCAAGTCAATTGGGAGGTGAGTTTGAATGGAGAAAAACTGGAGGAAGTGAAGTGTTTTAGATATCTGGGAGTGGATCTGTCAGCGGATGGAACCATGGAAGCGGAAGTGGATCATAGGGTGGGGGAGGGGGCGAAAATTTTGGGAGCCTTGAAAAATGTGTGGAAGTCGAGAACATTATCTCGGAAAGCAAAAATGGGTATGTTTGAAGGAATAGTGGTTCCAACAATGTTGTATGGTTGCGAGGCGTGGGCTATGGATAGAGTTGTGCGCAGGAGGATGGATGTGCTGGAAATGAGATGTTTGAGGACAATGTGTGGTGTGAGGTGGTTTGATCGAGTAAGTAACGTAAGGGTAAGAGAGATGTGTGGAAATAAAAAGAGCGTGGTTGAGAGAGCAGAAGAGGGTGTTTTGAAATGGTTTGGGCACATGGAGAGAATGAGTGAGGAAAGATTGACCAAGAGGATATATGTGTCGGAGGTGGAGGGAACGAGGAGAAGAGGGAGACCAAATTGGAGGTGGAAAGATGGAGTGAAAAAGATTTTGTGTGATCGGGGCCTGAACATGCAGGAGGGTGAAAGGAGGGCAAGGAATAGAGTGAATTGGAGCGATGTGGTATACAGGGGTTGACTTGCTGTCAGTGGAGTGAATCAAGGCATGTGAAGCGTCTGGGGTAAACCATGGAAAGCTGTGTAGGTATGTATATTTGCGTGTGTGGACGTGTGTATGTACATGTGTATGGGGGGGGGGTTGGGCCATTTCTTTCGTCTGTTTCCTTGCGCTACCTCGCAAGCGCGGGAGACAGCGACAAAGTATAAAAAAAAAAAAAAAAAAAAAAATATATATATATATATATATATATATATATACATATATATATATATATATATATAATCTCTAACCTAAGCTGGGTGCACATCTATTGAGACCAGTCCCGAGGGTAGGATGAACAGCTAGGACTGGTTGTGGAGCGACAGCCTCGCACAGGATTAAAACGCACGCGGCCCTGACCCCGGCTGGGCCCGTGCTGACTAATGGTCATTAACGCTAACCGCTCCATCACAGAAGCCCGTGTGTGTGTGTGTGTGTGTGTGTGTGAGAGAGAGAGAGAGAGAGAGAGAGAGAGAGAGAGAGAGAGAGAGAGAGAGAGAGAGAGAGAGAGAGCGTGTTCGAGCCCTAAGTAATGACACATACACACACACACACACACACTCACCCATTTACTCTACCGTATCACTATATTCTGGAACCCGTCCAAGTAGGTAGATACGCACGACTCACGCCTGTAAATCAGGTTGTTTGTATGTATTGGCCAGTGGGTCAAGGTTGACCCGCTAAGCCTTGCCCGGCCTGGCCCCCCCCTTTTGCCGCCACCCGGCCAAGGTCAGCCAGCATCGTCCTACCCACAAGCAGATCCTGACGCCCCAAGAGCGTATTGTGGTCTGTACAGCAGTTCTGAACCTTCCCTCATCTGGGATTAGAGAAACGGAGACAGACAGCGAAAACAGAACGACATTAACAAAAGTCTTGAAAAAGTGTTTCTTTTTTTTTCAAGGTCACATAATTGATAACAAGAAGCCATGTTAGTTACAGGAACAATCAAGACCCTGAGCTAACTTCAACATAGCCTAACTCCGTGTTAACATAGGGTCAGCAAACAGCTATGTTGAGCCTATCTACCGTCTCAACCCTCAAACTAGACGTAGCTTACGATTGAGAGACTCGGTCTTTAGAATTGTTGTTCGACCCCGGGTGAGAGAAGACGCTGGTGAAAATATCATCTACACGTCGACTGAAACTGTGTTGTCCTGAGGTTTGTCCCTGAAGCTGAGCAAACTGAATGAACTCAGTGGCTGAACCTTACTGAGGCTGCGTTGCACTGAGAACGTCCCTGAAGCCGAGCCAACTGAATGAACTCAGTGGTAGACCCTTACTGAGGCTGTTTCTGAAATGACCCCTTAAATCTGACTCTATTTGAACACATATATAATCAATGGTAATTTTTTGAACTTCACTGGACTTTTGGCTGAACTTGGTGTTCAATTTTGCCCGGTATTGACTGAATTCGACAGACTTGAGTTACCTGGACGAAAACTGAATATCTATTATTTTCTGACGTCGACTGATTGTGACTCAGCTTAACATAAAATAACAAAACAATAGCTGACTTACATAAGCTCTTGACTGGACACTTTGATTGACCTTGAAACCACAAGAGTATAAACGCCTGTGGACCTAACTCGTCATCAGGACACGGACCGCCTGAGTCCCCGCTTGTTCGTACGTCAGGCAACATCACCAAGACTCCATGAAAACAAAAGTGAATTCGACGGATCTTACGAGAACACGACTCCAGGTAACTTACGGAGAGTTATTATCAAAACCTCTGTATCATCGCCAACGGAGCCTCACGACTAACTTCATAAAAACTAACTGTAGTAAAATGTGATCACGGAATACCGTAGAGTTATATCACCCATGTATACGGCCAGCATGCGAGGGTGTGCGAGTGTGTGGCAAGTGTGTGTTTACTGATGTGTAGGTAGATATACACTGGGTTGACGCTTACATATCTGAGCGGACGCATGGGGCTGTTTGGGTGCACATAATAAATAAATCGATAAAGGACTTTTTTAATTCAGGCAGTTATTCGTCCATAATTACACAGTATGTAAGTACGGGCGTGTGCGTGACTATATATATATATATATATATATATATATATATATATATATATATATATATATATATATATATATATATTTTTTTTTTTTTTTTTTTTCTTTCAAACTATTCGCCATTTCCTGCATTAGCGAGGTAGCGTTAAGAACAGAGGACTGGGCCTTTGAGGGACTACCGTCACCTGGCCCAATTCTCTGTTCCTTCTTTTGGAAAATCAAAAAAAAAAACGAGAGGGGAGGATTTCCAGCCCCCCGCTCCCTCCCCTTTTAGTCGCCTTCTACGACACGCAGGGAATACGTGGGAAGTATTCTTGCTCCCCTATCCCCAGGGATGATATATATATATATATATATATATATATATATATATATATATATATATATATATATATATATATATATATATAATATTTCTGTGTTCCTTGTGATGTTCTGATTAGCTTATTGTTGCCAGTTACGTGAATGGTGTGATATATATATATATATATATATATATATATATATATATATATATATATAGAGTCCGTTCAATCTTCTGTAGGGTTCCCGCAGTGCTCAGATAACCGGCCAAGTCCACTGAGAAAGACGACAGCGATGTTGTATGTCTGTGTGGGGAACAACTGAGTTTGTCTTCAGTGTGATGGTTGTATCGTGGACATGAAGGGTCCTGAAATATGTTGCAGGGATGGCTGATGCCCAGAGCGTAAACGATAAAGTCTGACTCGTGTTCGTCTGGGGAGTGTGGTTTCAAGTGTGTGTAAGTCTGTTGAGTTGACGTTTAAGACCGAGTTGGGAAGGCGATAGTTTAGTGTATCTTGGGTTATTCTGGTGTATATATGTTCTGTGTTGTGTTTGTTGGGGTGTGGGATCTATGAATGTAGGTTGCTGAAATGTGAGGCAAGGGTAATAATATCATCTATATTTGAAGTCTGGAGTTTAATTATGAAGTGATTTGGATAAAAGGAGGTTTAAAGATGTTACAAATTGGCACACAAAAATGATATATTCTATGTGACTTGTGAACATAATTTGAAAAAGAAAAAATAATTAGCTCAAATGTCCCCGTTTTTTGTTGATTAGAAAAAGGCCATCGTGAGCCTGCCTCATTGGTTAAGAGCCAACATTGAACAGCTTTCAACAATATATCATATATGCGACGCTCATCAATATCTAATGTTGCCAAAGGAAACTAATTCAACATTATTCAATAACTTTTTTGATGAAAACTATCGTAGTTTTTTTTTTTACTTTGACTTATCGTCGGTAATAAATGAAAATATTAATATGAATTAAAGTAGACAATGAACGTCTATCATCCATATACTACAGTGAATATTGCGTAAATGTACACACAGAGCACACATATGGTGCACTCATTCTATGAACCTACTGGAAAATTTACTCACTTGTGCCAAGACAATTCACTTTAAAGGTTCAGAACCATTAATGATGGTGTTGTGAGGTATGAGATACTGCAGCCCAATCGTGTTGACCTAAGTGGTTGCCAAACATGATTATACACGATAATTTATACGAAGAGAAGTGGAACTGCATGTTAACACCTTCCAGGCCAAAAAACACTCTTGCAAGTCGTGCAACAGCTCTTGCCAACAGAGTTTATTGGTTCAATGTTGCAACAGCTGAAGCTGATAAGAAAAGAGTCTGGTAAAACAGACCATTATTACACATAATGGGGCAAATTGGTTTACCAGTGGAAGCAGACCAAACTGTGTGGATGGGCCATGGAATGTAAGCATTACCGTGAAAATGTGTAAACATTTACCAAGTGAATCTCCAATTAGTATCTGAGGAGCAAATATTGCGAGATGCGTACTCTACCCATATAGAAATGTATTTCCATTTTTCGCCAAAGCTGACCGATCTCGTGAAGGAAAAGCGTGAGACCACAACTGTAAAAGAAAAATCTAAATTTGAGAAGCAAGACGAGTGAAAACGTAAAACTGAAAGACATCATGTTCTTGATATCAAATATGATCCTTAGGACTGGAATTCGATAGTCAGTCAAATGGGATAACGTCAGACACACTGAGCCACCTCGGCGAAAGAGACTAACAAATGAAGAAACGGCAGATATCAAAGAAAATTAAAATTAAGGATCTAAACCTCTCGGAACCATCCTAGTCTAAGTGTAGAGCTCTGTTGTAGAGGCCCGAGTCCCGTGTTAGGATTTGTCACGCGTGACGAAATGAGACATAGAAAATCTATCTCGTAGTTTAATGGCAGACTTAAAAAGAAAGAAAGAAAAAGGACGTTGCGCGACGAGCTCCTCTTCTTCTGTGTCTTAGAAGCATATTGTTTTGCGTGACTGCCTACGTATTCCTCCGCTACAGTCAATATATCTTACGTATAATAATTAATAACTGTTGTCGGCCACTTTACATTCATCAAATTTTATCGTATGTCTTTATCAATCGATGGTATGAAACGTTAATTTCAGGATAGAGAAAAAAAAAGGAAAATTGGTAAGCCAGGAGCGTTCATGGAAAGGAGGCAAACTGTGGTGCCAGTCGTCTCAAACAGACCAAATTCAGATTTTTACCGAGGGTCATTTCTATAAAACATCTTGTTGATAACTTCTCAGTATTGGTTTTAGACGACCAATGCCAAGCTCGCGGTGGCCATCTTGTAATTCAGCTAGCTATATATATATATATATATATATATATATATATATATATATATATATATATATATATATATATATATATATATATATATTGAGGTTAAGGTAAAATGAGATCTTACATGGAACCCTTAGGTACGCTGGGTAAAGTGGCGACACGACCAGAAGGAAGCCATGTATCACCTGGAAGAAGCCATGTATCGCCTGAAGGAACTTATGTATCCCTTCAAAGAAATTATGTAGCACTTACAGGAAACCATGTATCACCTACAGGAAGCCATGCATCACCTGCAAGAAGCCATGCATCACCTGCAAGAAGCCATGCATCACCTACAGGAAGCCATGTATCACCAACAGGAAGCCAAGAATCACTTGAAGGAAGCCGTGTATCACACGAAGGAAGCTACGTATCACATGAAGGAAGCTGTGTATCACCTGATGGAACTTGCGTATCCCTTCAAATGTTTCACCTGAAGGAAGTCATGTATCACCTGGAGGAAGTCATACATTACCTACAAGAAGCCAGGAATCACCTACAGGAAACCATGCATCACCTACAGGAAGCCATGCATCGCCTACAGGAAACCACGTATCACCTACAGCAAGCCATGTATCACCTACAGGAAACCATGCATCGCCTACAGGAAACCACGTATCACCTTCAGAAAGCCATGCGTCACCTACAGGAAACCATGCATCGCCTACAGAAAACCACGTATCACCTGAGGTGCTGGTGTCACGGCCAGGCCACACGCACAACATACCATGAACCCGACTGACAGGAGGACACTCACTGACTGACTGGCTGGCTGACAGACTGGGTGATTGACTGGACTGGTGACGCCCGGGTGATTACCTGTTATTTGTCCAGGTAAACAGACGATGTATAGGTACTAAATGGCGGGGGCGGGGGCGGGGTCTCAGCCCAATGGCGAACGACTCTCTCTCTCTCTCTCTCTCTCTCTCTCTCTCTCTCTCTCTCTCTCTCTCTCTCTCTCTCTCTCTCTCTCATCGTCTTACGCGTTATGGTTAGATTTCGTAGTGATGAACGCTGGTTAGAGTGCTATCATAGACAACATGCAAGGTTTTCAGTTAGCAGTAACTATGAAAAAAAAACTGAGTCTCTCTCTCTCTCTCTCTCTCTCTCTCTCTCTCTCTCTCTCTCTCTCTCTCTCTCTCTCTCTCTCTCTCTCTCCTCAAACAGACGCTAACAACTTAATCGATCACCACCCTCCAAGGGTCTTTCTTACCCCCTCCCACCACCTCCCTTTTCTCGGCGTCTTTCTTAATGACCTACTCTATCTACCGGCAAACATTGGCCACTCTGGTGATTCACATACAGTTACTGCCAACTGAAAACCTTGCATGCTGTCTATGACAGACCTCGAACAGTGTTCGTTACTACGAAATCTAACCCTATCGCATAAGGCGATGATGACACGACAGAGAGAGACAGAAAAAAGAAAAAGAATCAACTTCGATTGAATAATGCCGAGTGTATCGTGTGGTGTGGGGGTGTGGATGTGGTGGAGTGTATAACAGCGAGCGAATGTTGGGAGTTAATATGATGAGAGCGAGACGGATGTGTTGGGTGTGAGGTCACAATGCTTGTCCTCACGGACCGCATCCATCACCAAGAACTACGCAGGCAGACGCGGACCACCACTTACCTCGACAATTAAGTAATAGAATTTACCATAAAGAATCTAAGACTATGATGAGTTTCGTGGCTATGTAGATTACAAACTGTTTGTGAATGATACATAAACGTAACGAGGTGATGGGGTGAAATGTAACCTTACCTCAGGTTTACGTGTGCAAGGAAGGGTTCTCATATATGTATGTGGAGCACTTCAGACACACCCACTATGTCTGTAAACCACCTAAAGTATACATCCATGTATACTACACCAATTCTAAAAACCCAATCAATCATTCACCCAAACCCTTACTGATGACAGTACTGATGGTAAAATCTATCTATCTATCAATAAACTGATTCATTTTTATCCTTTGGACCACTGGGGAGTGGACCATGGACTTTTAGTGGTCCATGGGCCACAGGTTAAGATCCCTTGATTTAGTGTGGCTTTGCTCGTCAGAGTGGGGTTAGAGAGATGCTGTCGCAAATGTCTGAGCGATAGAGAGAAAGACGGTAGCTGTAGTGAGGGAGAAATGAGTGGCAACTGATGAGTAGTGACACGAGTTGAAAGAAATTCAATAATGTATGTAGTGTTGTTGCCTGGCAGAGAGCACCTCACGGGGTATGGAAAGTACCTACTGCATTCGTATATCGAATGTATTATCCACATACTCCCAGTTCAGTCGAGATAGAAGACATTAGGTTCCTTTGAACCGTAGTATTATAGCCTATCATATACTTCCTCTAAACTGTAGTTCAATTGGTTCTCTAGACCTGTTCACAACCTATGAACTCATGAAAGGCATTTCACAGATGCAGCCACAACGCTCGTGACTACACAACTGCAACTGCACCACAACTTTGCAGTCACTCTCACTGGGTCGCGTGCAGTCACTTAAGAACCGAGAATAAGTTCTCGTAACTTTCTGCGCGGGCAAGATGCAGACGTGAGATCTCGAAGGGCGGTGTGCATCCACTCCCTCTCAACAGTGTGCAGTCAGTGTTCCAGGACGTTACGTCTATACAGTCACACGCTTAGGGCGCCACAGAACACTCTCCCTAGACGACACGCAGGTCTTGTTTCCCAGGAACAGCATGATAGGACACTGGCTACCCTCACAGGTCACTCTCTATACACAACTTGTGGGACAGCTCAAGTGTGGTACAATGAGAGAGTCTCAGCCTGGCGCTATTCGAGAATATTTTGTCGTTTTCATGAATATCGTCTGTGTTCTAGTGTCCGCAGTGAGTGTGTCTACACATGTCCGTTGTGAGTGTGTCTACACATGTCCGTTGTGAGTGTGTATACGCATGTCCGTTGTGAGTGTCTACATATGTCCGTTGTGAGTGTCTACACATGTCCGTTGTGAGTGTGTATACGCATGTCCGTTGTGAGTGTCTACACATGTCCGTTGTGAGTGTCTACACATGTCCGTTGTGAGTGTCTACACATGTCCGTTGTGAGTGTCTACACATGTCCGTTGTGAGTGTCTACACATGTCCGTTGTGAGTGTGTCAACGCATGTCCGTTGTAAGTGTGTATACACATGTCCGTTGTGAGTGTCTACACATGTCCGTTGTGAGTGTGTATACGCATGTCCGTTGTGAGTGTCTACACATTGTCCGTTGTGAGTGCGTCTTCCCTAACAGAATGGTGACGTTTAGCGTTACGAATTATGTGTTGTGTGGATGTCATACGATAAAGCCATCAAACCTGATCGTCAGATGTCGTCCAGTCACTTATGAACGACAACACAACACGGTTTCGTGAGGTTCAACGTCAGCATTCTTTTTTTTTTTTTAGGATGGTGTATAAACACATTTCTAGGGGCGGCAGGCAGACAGACAGACGGACACTACCGTAGAGATGCTGCACATAAGGACACAAAAATATACTGTTGAAGTGCACCATGTAGACATTCTTCTTTCGTACCGTACATACATCATCATAGACCGACCCTCAAAGACTCGAAAGACGCCTCACAGACGGGGCACAGGCAGTCAAACAATGAGACGCAGTTTGTTCTATGGCCACGAGCGGCAGGCAGTACACGCTGGACGACTAAACGCTCGTATGTATAGGGAGGGAGGCGTGCAGACCTTCATGGAACAGCGAGGGGTCATACGTGGTGTCGGCGCCAGGCCGATACTCACGCGGCGCCGCTGCCGACCGTTCATCGCACAAGACAGCCTGTAGGCACGCATGGGGGTCGTCACCCTCACACAAGGGTCGACTGTGAGATTCTGCGATACCAGAACTGCTCAGCAGACCTTACTCTCTCAGAGGATTTCCTCAGCACTGATGGACAGCAGCCACTCGCCGGGGTCCTCGCTCATTCCTGCAACTGACGAAGGGACACATCGCACCATCCAGACCTTTAGGAATAGCAACAAGAGCTCTGTAAGCGCTGTTGCTCTGTTGAAAACACCGACCCTTCCCAGAGATCTGTCATGGTCCTTTCGACTCAGCTACGGAAGCGGTGGGGGCGAGTGTGCTACCGAAGGTTACAAATACAACTTTCGTAAAAGTGTTATCATTACGTTCGCCAAGCGGCAAGCGATATCTTGAAACCTGCAGAGCGTGAAAGATGGTGTCGTGAGGTGAGGGCCCGGGAAAGAGATGGGGTGACTTCCCCCCACCCTTCCCCACCTGCTAACCTACGGAGTCTGCGCACAGCTAATGCTAACGAAGGTCACTCCAACACAGCACCAAGACTGCGCAGTTTCAAAGCTTTATCTATTTAGAATGTGATCATCTTACTGAGGATGACTTTCCCTATGAATGATGCGACCGTGATCCATTATCATCACTGTCAACTTCCAGCACAATGTTATCATAACTCGTCATCACTGTTCATGTTAAGCCAAGTGATCATGTTGTCCAATGTTATCGTGACGTTATCACCGTCTTCTTATGATAGCAACGAGTTCCTATTTACTTTCCGTGCGCCACTTTGTTGTTGGATTTATCGACATTACTCTCAAGGTACAAGAATGCAGACCCCGGTTCAACATCTCACCATCTGGTTCGTTCAGCCACTCAGTATGTACATATATGACTTCCTAACACGGCTACAGAATGTGCAAAACCACCACAGTCATACAGGTATTAAGTTCCAGTAACCCATCACATCAAAAAATGAGTTGCACGGCTCTATCGTCTAGCTACATATCTCGTCGGAGTATCAATAAAATCTTAGTATGTGACGATAGCCTCTCACAATGCCACATGCGACCAGACAAGCCCCACACTCGACTGCAGATTGATCGAATGAAAAGTCCCAATAAACAACTGCGCTGCAAGAGTGTGCGTTCGGCAAATATGAGCGCACAATCTCAGTACACACACAGACTGCGACCTCAAGCACACTACAGCATGATCCCCGGACGAACATACCCAAATGTGTAGCCACGATCAGGAAATGTTTATCTGATTATTATTACTATCATTACTTGCTTGTCAACCAAGTTCTCAGACCTCTCTCCCCTCTCTTCCTGCACCGCTCGCTCACGACTCTGGTCCTGGCCTGACCAGTTCATTCAGGCCCCCGAGGTGCTGCTGTGCACGTCGCCTCGTGAATGAACCAATCAATACCAACCGTGACTTGTAACACGGCGCTCAGGGTGTCGCTAGCAGAGTAGAGAGCAAGAGGGTAATGGTGGATCGTATATCCCCTGATAAATGCACTGTGAGGGTAGTAGCCTCAGTGTAAGCAGCTAAGCTAAACAAAGACCTGCCAGAAGTATTTCTAATTTACTGAAGACAAGACCAGTGGTTACGAGTTTTATAACTACATTAGCTGTGGACTAGAAAACTGGAGAGAGGAGTACTTACAAGCTGCCATAAGGTAGCATTATATACAGTGGGTAAAGGTGGGATAGTAACCTGAGTCAGGGTAGGTAGGCAGATTACCTGGCAACGTGGAGATGGAGAGGCAACATAAGGTTGGCCAGAGGATGCAAAAGGCTTGTTAGTGCTTAGAGATCCTTCGTTTAGTTTATATATATATATATATATATATATATATATATATATATATATATATATATATATATATATACATATAACTTCTACCTGGAGTTGTTAGGTTAAGTTCATAACTATACAATTTGAGAAGAGTTAAAATGGTGACGGTATTATGTGTAAACGGTGGCATGTTTATGATTTTCCACTTCATGAATGTATTTCGACGTGGGGAAAATATGTTAGTTTCCCATAGGATCTGGGCTGGCGGCTGTCCCTCAAGCTGGTGTCTGTCACAATTTCCTGCGACTCGAGTGTACTAAACGGGGAATTTTCAAGGATGTTATACGAACGGGTAATTTCCTTTTTTTTTTCTGTCATATTTCCTTATTGTAAGGTAGGTCGGGCGTGATATCCTAATGACCCAGACTACTTCTTTTCTTTTTTTCACTGGCAGTAAAAACAAGATTTCTGCAGGAGGATTGTGGTGGGTACACGCACGTCTAGGGAACCCTGCGTCAGAAGGTGTTGTCGTCCCAACGGCTGCTTCATTAACCCTCTGAACACGACGATATATAACCCTACGACACGACCTTTGGGCATGATGCCGTGACCTTTACTCTAAATCTTTCAAAGGTCAGGTAAAAGACCAGGCCATCGTAACTGAGTGTCGCACTGTCGTACTGAAAGTCGCACCGTCGTTCTCAAGAGCCGCACCGTCGTTCTCAAGAATGGCACCGTCGTTCTCAAAAGTGGCGCCGTCGTTCTCAAGAGTGGCACCGTCGTTCTCAAGAGCCGCACCGTCGTTCTCAAGGGTCGCAACGTCGTTCTCAAAAGTGGCACCCTCGTTCTCAAGGGTCGCACCTTCGTGTTCGAGTGTCGTATCGTCACACACAAGGACTTAAACACAGAAGCAGATTTAAAGAGGAAGAAAACATAGTCATCTTCAAAAACCATAAAAGGTGTTGAAGTTTTTTTTGAATGGTGGTTCAATCTTGACACTGACCACCTCCATCACCCTAGCAACTGATAGGCTTCAAGTCCACATGACCAACCGACCAACCAACCTTCCACAAAGAACCGTATCAGAACAGAGTCACTGAGAGAGGCACGAGCTCTAAATATAAGACCAGATCCCCAGGTGCTGCGAGATCTTTTCGCGTATGGTGTTGGGTGACGACAAGAGACGAACGCATCACCAGGTTGTCTCGATCTTATATATGACCAGAACCTTCTCCCCGCTCTCTCATTTCGTCTCTAGCTAGGCCTGGGAGTATAAAAGGAACACCACCTTCAGACCACAACATGCCTTCAAAATTCCATCATCATTAGCGCCTGCGACAACTGGATATCTCTAAAACTCTATGGCGTATGATAATGGGTCATGCAATGCAGACCAATCGACCTCCGGGTCACAACGGGCGCGGAATTGCTCCCAAGGGGAAGCCTGAGGCCCCGAACACCTTCACACTAGAACCAGGGACCAGCGCGGGTCTGGCCTCGCCAACCTGATGCATCATTCACCAGCAGAGAGGGAGGGAGGGAGGAGTGAGCAAGCCATTCAGCGTCCGTATACACGCGAACTGTGAGGAACTGCGAGGTGTACACAAAGACGTGACATCGCGACTTGGAAATATCCGATTTGGTGAAAATACACCGAATTCTGCAAGTTCTTAGGACCATTAACGGGATCCGTGAAAACTGAAGAAAGTAAAGAAAATTATTACGGAGGTTTATTGTCTGTCCTGACTGAAGCAACACCACCATGACTTTACCATTTCGGCGACCTCAGCTCACGGTCTGGAGTACGGTGGTGGTGACAACCCCGAGAGCGAGGCGACCTAAGTCATCCCACCGATGAAACCCAAGTCATGACACTTTGACAAGCTAAGCTGCTTGCAAGCGCGTGCACTTCTGGCGTCGGCAACACGGGCGAGACCGAAAAAGCGACTCGGGGCAACACCGTAAGAATGAATAAATGAAGGGATTAATTTACACTGTAAAGAACGTGTTGGAAGCATGGCACTGTAGCTTTCTGTACAAAAAAGTTAGGCCACATTCCACTGAATTATTGATCTCCCCTCACAAGTGGGCTGCACCTGGTGGGTGGGGGTGAGGGGTGCAGGTCAGCCGTCTGCACCTCTGGCCTCATCCAGATCCATTACCCTCCACCACCAGAAACTGAACTTGATTATAGTCCTGGAACAGCTGTGGGGGCCCGTGGCGCCACACATGACACTCTCCCTTCCTTCTCCCAGCCCGCCCCCCTCCCCCCCTCCCACCTTTTCCTTCCTCCCTGTGTTACTTACACTTTCACCCGTATCTGTGTCTTTCCCTTGTGTCTAGCTCTTACTTTTACCCTCGTGATGGCTCACCAATCTTTCCTATCTTTTTGAGGTTGCTTCCCCTGAACATTCTCTTCTTCCTAATCCTTATCCTTTCTTCTATCCGTTTTGCCTCCTTCCCATTCTCCTCATCCTCATCCTCCTCTCCCACCCTGTTAATGACACACCTGCGCGGCCAGGAGGAGCGACCCTGACTGACGTGAATTATTCATCAAGACAAATGTGTGGATTGGGATGGTCCGCACTGACTGATGACGTACCGCTCCGTCATATTTCTTACGCGGCGTAATCAGGTGCGTAACTGTTCTGACCTTCTGGCTATAGGCACGGCTCCCGTGATGACCTGCTGTAAGATCCCCCCATCAGTGGTACGAGCAGAAAGCGAGCGACATCGCGTGACCTGACGTTCAGGTCACACATTTGGTCAGGAGCACACGCCCAGCAGCGCACCGAAGCCGAGCGCGCCGGTAGACTTTCAAATCGTCCTTGAAATTATTTTGGTTCCATTTCCATCAATCACTGCTCTAGAGTAGTACTGTTTCTGCGTCGCACACATCTGTGTGTGCAAGGCAACTACTGTGGAGGAGTTGACACCCCCGGCCTGGAGTTGCAATGGCCACGCCCTGAGTGACTTCTTTGTCCTCGTCGTCGTCCATTCTTTGAGGTCTTCTGCCGGGCAAACGTAGTAAGCCTGATTACCGTGGCGAAACTGTTGCTCACAGCCTTCCACACTGTTCTTGGTGGAACCGAACCTGGATCCATTGGCGAGGAGATCTGAGGCGATTGTGGATTTCATTCAGTCAAAGTCGCCTGTTCTTGCTGGAGGACTCAGAGGTTCGCAGTCAGAGGCCGTCGAAGAGTAGAATCCAGAGGCTCGTTATCATGGGCTTTCGAGGACCGGTTCTCTAGAACCTGCCAGGGTCTCACATCCGTCCCTCAGATCACAGGCCAGGGCCTCACTTCCGTCCCTCAGATCACCTGCCAGGGCCTCACTTCCGTCCCTCAGATCACAGGCCAGGGCCTCACTTCCGTCCCTCAGATCACAGGCCAGGGCCTCACTTCCGTCCCTCAGATCACCTGCCAGGGCCTCACTTCCGTCCCTCAGATCACAGGCCAGGGCCTCACTTCCGTCCCTCAGATCACAGGCCAGGGCCTCACTTCCGTCCCTCAGATCACAGGCCAGGGCCTCACTTCCGTCCCTCAGATCACAGGCCAGGGCCTCACTTCCGTCCCTCAGATCACCTGCCAGGGCCTCACTTCCGTCCCTCAGATCACAGGCCAGGGCCTCACTTCCGTCCCTCAGATCACAGGCCAGGGCCTCACTTCCGTCCCTCAGATCACCTGCCAGGGCCTCACTTCCGTCCCTCAGACCACCTGCCACGGCCTCACTTCCGTCCCTCAGATCACCTGCCAGGGCCTCACTTCCGTCCCTCAGATCACAGGCCAGGGCCTCACTTCCGTCCCTCAGATCACAGGCCAGGGCCTCACTTCCGTCCCTCAGATCACCTGCCAGGGCCTCACTTCCATCCCTCAGATCACAGGCCAGGGCCTCACTTCCGTCCCTCAGATCACAGGCCAGGGCCTCACTTCCGTCCCTCAGATCACAGGCCAGGGCCTCACTTCCGTCCCTCAAATCACAGGCCAGGGCCTCACTTCCGTCCCTCAGATCACCTGCCAGGGCCTAACTTCCATCCCTCAGATCACAGGCCAGGGCCTCACTTCCGTCCCTCAGATCACAGGCCAGGGCCTCAGAATTTCCTATTGGGTCTTTAAACAAAAACTCAGACGGCTGTTTTCCCTTAGGATAATCTTTCAGAAAATCTCTTTTCTGAAAACAATACCAAAAATTGAAGGCAATAATAGTTCAAGGTATTTTTGGCACTAAAAACTTTTTATTTCAAAATTGAAAGATAAGATATTGAAACACTTTTATACTTGAAATAATCATGCAAGGCCTTGGATATTTCTTCATTTTTTTGAGAAAAATAGACTTTCCTGTAATTATCAGCGTAGATACTTTTATGTATGCTGAATAGGAATCTGTGGCCAAAATCTAAAAATTCGTATAATTAGTCGAGTAATAGGCAGTTAAATTTTATCATGAAAAATAATTAGTCCAGGTGCTAATTAACTGGTTAATATCCGGAATTACAGTCTTTTGACTCCAAATACTTAAATACCATAGAGAATAACATCTATACACAGATTTTCATTAAAATCTGAGGAAGTTGAAAATCTGAGCAAAAAGAAAAAAAAAAATGCCAGGTTATAGCCTTAGATTTTTCGTGATGATTTTGAGCAAATAGATTTTCTTGAAATTTTCAGCATAGATACTTTTATGTATGCTGAATACGAATCTATGGTCAATATCTAAGAATTCGTATAATTAGTCGAGTAATGAGCATCTAAATTTTACCATAATTAATCCAGGTGCTAATTAACCGGTTAATATCATGAATTACGGTCTTTTGACTCCAAATACTTAAATACCATATAAAATAACATCTATACACAGATTTTCATTAAAATCTGAGGAAATGGAAAATCTGAGCAAAAAAAATGCAAGGCCTTTGATTTTTCTTAATTTACTTGAAAAAATAGATTTTCTTTAAATTTTCAGCATAGATACTTTCATGTATGCTGAATACATATCTGTAGCAAAAATCTAAAAATTCGTATAATTCATCGAGTAATTAGCATTTAGATTTTATCATAATTAGTCGAGGTGCTAATTAAACGGTTAATATCATGAATTACAGTATTTTGACTCCAAATACTTAAATACCATATAAAATAACATCTATACACAGATTTTCATTCAAATCTTAGGAAGTTGAAAATCTGAGCAAAAAAGATTTCTTGATTTCTTTGAAAAATAGATTTTCTTGAAATGTTCAGCATAGATACTTTTATGTATGTTGAATACGAATCTCTAGTCAAAATCTAAAAATTCGTATAATTAGTCGAGTAATTAGCATTTAAATTTTATCATAATTAGTCCAGGTGCTAATTAACCGGTTAATATCATGAATTACAGTCTTTTGACTCCAAATAGTTGAATACCATATCAAATAAAATCTATACACAGATTTTCATTAAAATCTGAGGAAGTTGAAAATCTGAGAAAAAAAAAATGCCAGGCGTATAGCCTTAGATTTTTCGTGATTTTTTTGAAAAAATAGATTTTCTTGAAATTTTCAACATAGATACTTTTATGTATGCTGAATACGAATCTATGGTCAATATCTAAAAATCCGTATAATTAGTCGAGTAATTAGCATCTAAATTTTATCATAATTAGTCCAGGTGCTAATTAACCGGTTAATATCATGAATTACAGTCTTTTGACTACAAATACTTAAATACCATATAAAATAACATCTATACACAGATTTTCATTAAAATCTGAGGAAGTTGAAAATCTGAGCAAAACAAATGCCAGGCTATAGCCTTGGATTTTTCTTGATTTCTTTGAAAAAATAGATTTTCTTGAAATTTTCAGCATAGATACTTTATGAATGCTGAATACATATCTCTAGTCAAAATCGAAAAAATTCGTATAATTAGTAGAGTAATTAGCATTTAGATTTTATCATAATTACTCCAGGTGCTAATTAACCGGTAAATGTCATGAATCACATTCTTTTGACTCCAAATACTTGAATACCATATAAAATAACATCTATACGCAGATTTTCATTAAAATCTGAGGAAGTTGAAAATCTGAGAAAGAAAAAAAAAAATGCCTTGGATTTTTCTTGATTTTTCTGAAAAAATAGACTTTCCTGAAATTATCAGCGTAGATACTTTTATGTATGCTGAATAGGAATCTGTCGCCAAAATCTAAAAATTCGTATAATTAGTCGAGTAATAGGCATTTAAATGTTATAAAAAATAATTAGTCCAGGTGCTAATTAACCGGTTAATATCATGAATTACAGTCTTTTGACTCCAAATACTTAAATACCATATAAAATAACATCTATACACAGATTTTCATTAAAATTTGAGGAAGTTGAAAATCTGAGCAAAAAAAAATGCCAGGCTATAGCATTGGATTTTTCTTGATTTTTTCTTGAAAAATAGATTTTCTTGAAATTTTCAGCATAGATACTTTCATGCAAGCTGAATACAAATCTGTAGTCAAACTCTAAAAATTCGTATAATTACTCGGGTAATTAGGATTTAAATTTTATCATAATTAGTCCAGGTGATAATTAACCGGTTAATATCATGAATTACAGTCTTTTGACTCCAAATACTTATATACCATATAAAATAACATTTATAGACAGAGTTTCATTAAAATTTGAGGAAGTTGAAAATCTGAGCAAAAAAAATGCAAGGCCTTGGAATTTTCTTGATTTTTTTGAGAAAAATAGACTTTCCTGAAATCATCAGCGTAGATACTTTTATGTATGCTGAATAGGAATCTGTGGCCAAAATTTAAAAATTCGCATAATTAGTCGAGTAATAGGCATTTAAATTTTATCATAAAAAAATTAGTCCAGGTGCTAATTAACCGGTTAATATCATGAATTACAGTCTTTTGACTCCAAATACTTAAATACCATATGAAATAACATCTACACACAGATTTTCATTGAAATCTGACTAAGTTGAAAATCTGAGCAAAAAAGATGCAAGGCCTTTGATTTTTCTTGATTTTTTTTGAGAAAAATAGACTTTCCTGAAATTATCAGCGTAGATACTTTTATGTATGCTGAATAGGAATCTGACTCCAAATACTTACATACCATATAAAATAACATTTATAGACAGAGTTTCATTAAAATTTGAGGAAGTTGAAAATCTGAGCAAAAAAAATGCAAGGACTTGGATTTTTCTTGATTTTTTTTTCAGAAAAATAGACTTTCCTGAAATTATCAGCGTAGATACTTTTATGTATGCTTAATAGGAATCTGTGGCCAAAATTTAAAAATTCGTATAATTAGTCGAGTAATTAGCATTTACATTTTATCATAATTAGTCCAGGTGGTAATTAACCAGTTAATATCATGAATTACAGTCTTTTGACTCCAAATACTTAAATACCATATAAAATAACATCTATACACAGATTTTCATTGAAATCTGAGTAAGTTGAAAATCTGACCAAAAAAAATGCCAGGCTATTATATTATAGCCTTGGATTTTTCTTGATTTTCTTGAAAAAGTAGATTTTCTTAAAATTTTCAGCATAGATAATCTTATGTATGCTGAATACATATCTGTAGTCAAAATCTAAAAATTCGTATAATTAGTCGAGTAAGTAGCATTTAGATTTTATCATAATTAGTCCAGGTGCTAATTAACCGGATAAGTCATGAATTACATTCTTTTGACTCCAAATACTGAAATACCATATAAAATAACATCTATACACAGATTTTCATTAAAATCTGAGGAAGTTGAAAATCTGAACAAAAAAAAAAAATACCAGGATTTTTCTTGATTTTTTTGAGAAAAATAGACTTTCCTGAAATTATCAGCGTAGATACTTTTATGTATGCTGAATAGGAATCTGTGGCCAAAATTTTAAAATTCGTATAATAAGTCGAGTAATAGCCATTCAAATTTCATCATAAAAAATAATTATTCCAGGTGCTAATTAACCGGTTAATATCATGAATTACAGTCTTTTGACTCCAAATACTTAAATACCATATAAAATAACATCTATACACAGATATTTTATTAAAATCTGAGGAAGTTGAAAATCAGAGCAAAAAAAAAAAAAAATGCCAGACTATAGCCTTAGATTTTTCCTGATTTTTTGAAAAAATATATTTTCTTGAAATTTTCAGCATAGATACTTTTATGTATGCTAAATACGAATCTGTAGTCAAAGTCTAAAAATTCGTATAATTAGTCGAGTAATTAGCATTTGAATTTTATCATAATTAGTCCTGGTGCTAATTAACCGGTTAGTATCATGAATTACAGTCTTTTGACTCCAGATACTTAAATACCATATAAAATAGCATCTATACACAGATTTCCATTTTTTTGAAAAATAGATTTTTTTTGAAAAAATAAATTTTCTTGAAATTTTCAGCATAGATAATTATATGTATGTTGCATACGAATCTCTAGTCAAAATCTAAAAATTCGTCTAATTAGTCGACTAATTAGCATTCAAATTTTATCATAATTAGTCCAGGTGCTAATTAACCGGTTAATATCATGAATTACGTTCCTTTGACTCCAAATACTTAAATACCATATAAAATAACATCTATACACAGATTTTCATTAAATAGATTTTAAAAATCTGAGGAACTTGAAAATCTGAGCAAAAAAAATGCCAGGCTATATATAGCCTTGGATTTATTCTTGATTTTTTTGAAAAAAAAAACATTTTCTTTAAATTTTCAGCATAGATACTTTTATGTACGTTCAATAAGATTCTCCAGTCAAAATCTAAAAATTCGTATAATTAGTCCAGTAATTAGCATTTAAATTTTATCATTATTAGTCCAGGTGCTAATTAACCGGTTAATATCATGAATTACGGTCTTTTGACTCCAAATACTTATATACCATATAAAAGAACATCTATACACAGATTTTCATTAAAATCTGAGGAACTTGAAAATCTGAACAAGAAAGAGGCCAGGATTTTTCTTGATTTTTTTGTAAATATAGATTTTCTTGAAATTTTCAGCATAGATACTTTCATGTATGCTGAATACAAATCTAGTCGAGCACTTAGCAATTAAATTTTATCATAATTAGTCCAGGTGCTAATTAACCAGTTAATATAATGAATTACAGTCTTTTGACTCCAAATACTTAAATACCATATAAAATAACATCTATACACAGATTTTCATTAAAATCTAAGGAAGTTGAAAATCTGAGCAAAAAGCCTTGGATTTTCGTACAATTTTCAGCATAGATAACCTTATGCTGAATACATATCTCTAGTCAAAATCCAAAAATTCGTATAATCAGTCGAGTAATTAGCATTTAAATTTTATCATAATTAGTTTAGGTGGTAATTAACCCGGTTAATATCATGAATTACAGTCTTTTGCTTCCAAATACTTAAATAACATATAAAATAACATATCTACACAGATTTTCATTAAAATCTGAGGAAGTTGAAAATCTGAGCAAAAAAAATGCCTTGGATTTTTCTTGATTTTTTTTGAAAAAATAGATTTTTTTGAAATTTTCAGCATAGATACTTTCATGGATGCTGAATACATATCTGTAGCAAAAACCTAAAAATTCCTATAATTAGTCGAGTAATTAGCATTTCAATTTTATCATTAGTCCAATTGCTAATTAACAGGTTAATATCATGAATTACAGTCTTTTGACTCCAAATACTGAAATACCATATAAAAGAACATCTATACACAAATTTTCATTAAAATCTGAGGAAGTTCAAAATCTGAGCAAAAAAAATACCAGGCTATATATAGCCTTCGATTTTTCTTGACTTTTTTGAAAAAATAGATTTTCTTAAAATTTTCAGCATAGATAATCTTATGTATGGTGAATACATATATCTAGTCAAAATCTAAAAATACGTATTTGTCGAGCAATTAGCATTTAAATTCTATCATAATTAGTCCAGGTGCTAATTAACCCGGTTAATATCATGAATTACAGTCTTTGGACTCCAAATACTTAAATACCATATAAAATAACATCTATACACAGATTTTCAATAAAATCTGAGGAAATTGAAAATCTCAGCAAAAGAAATGCCTTGGATTTTTCTTGATTTTAAAGAAAAATATATTTTCTTGAAATTTTCAGCATAGATACTTTTGTGTATGCTGAATACGAATCTCTCGTCAAAATCTAAAAATTCGTATAATCAGTCGAGGAAAAAGCATTTAAATTCTATCATAATTAGTCCACGTGCTAATTAACCTTGTTAATATCATAAATTACAGGCTTTTCACTCGAAATACTTAAATACCATATAAAATAACATCTATACACAGGTTTTCATTAAAATCTGAGGAAGTTGAAAATCTGAGCAAAAAAAATGCCAGGCTATAGCCTAGGATTTTTCTTGATTTTTTTGAAAAAATAGATTTTCTTGAAATTTTCAGCATAGATACTTTTGTGTATGCTGAATACGAATCTCTCGTCAAAATCTATAAATTCGTATAATCAGTCGAGTAATTATCATTTAAATTATATCATAATTAGTCCAGGTGCTAATTAACCCGGTTAATATCATGAATTACAGTCTTTTGACTCCAAATACTTAAATACCATATAAAATAACATCTATACACAGATTTTCATTAAAATCTGAGGAAGTTGAAAATCTGAGCAAAAAAAAATGCCAGGCTATAGCCTTGGATTTTTCTTGACATTTTTGAAAAAATAGATTTTCTTAAACGTTTCAGCATAGATAATCTTATGTATGCTGAATACATATCTCTCGTCAAAATCTAAAAATTCGTATTAGTCGAGTAATTAGCATTTAAATTCTATCATAATTAGTCCAGGTGCTAATTAACCTTGTTAATATCATGAATTACAGTCTTTTGACTCCAAATACTTAAATAACATATAAAATAACATCGATACACAGGTTTTCATTAAAATCTGAGGAAGTTGAAAATCTGAGCAAAAGAAAATGCCAGGCTATAGCCTTGGATTTTTCTTGATTTTTTTGAAAATATAGATTTTCTTGAAATTTTCAGCATAGATACTTTTGAGTATGCTGAATACGAATCTCTCGTCAAAATCTAAAAATTCGTATAGTCAGTCGAGTAATTAGCATTTAAATTATATCATAATTAGTCCAGGTGCTAATTAACCCGGTCAATATCATGAATAACAGTCTTTTGACTTCAAATACTTAAATGCCATATAAAATAACATCTATACACAGATTTTCATTAAAATCTGAGGAAGTTGAAAATCTGAGCAAAAAAAATGCCAGGCTATAGCCTTGGATTTTTCTTGATTTTTTTGAAAAAATAGATTTTCTTGAAATTTTCAGCATACATACTTTTGTGTATGCTGAATACGAATCTCTCGTCAAAATCAAAAAATTCGTATAATCAGTCGAGTAATTAGCATTTAAATTATATCATAATTAGTCCAGGTGCTAATTAAATTAACCCGGTTAATATCATGAATTACAGTTTTTTGACTCCAAATACTTAAATACCATATAAAATAACATCTATACACAGATTTTCATTGAAATCTGAGGAAGTTGAAAATATGAGCAAAAGAAATGCCAGGCTATAATAGCCTTGGATTTTTCTTGATTTTTTTGAAAAAATAGATTTTCTTGAAATTTTCAGCATAGATACGTTCATGTATGCTGAATACATATCTGTAGCAAAAATCTAAAAATTCGTATAATTAGTAGAGTAATTAGCATTTCAATTTTATCATTAGTCTAGTTGCTAATTAACCGGTTAATATCATGAATTACAGTCTTTTGACTCCAAATACTGAAATACCATATAAAAGAACATCTATACAGAGATTTTCATTAAAATCTGAGGAAGTTGAAAATCTGAGCAAAAAAAATGCCAGGCTATAGCCTTGGATTTTTCTTGACATTTTTGAAAAAATAGATTTTCTTAAACTTTTCAGCATAGATAATCTTATGTATGGTGAATACATATCTCTAGTCAAAATCTAAAAATTCGTATAATCAGTCGAGTAATTAGCATTTAAATTCTATCATAATTAGTCCAGGTGCTAATTAACCCGGTTAATATCATGAATTACAGTCTTTTGACTCCAAATACATAAATACCATATAAAATAACATGTATACACAGACTTTCATTAAAATCAGAGGAAGTTGAAAATCTGAGCAAAAGAAATGCCAGGCTATAGCCTTGGATTTTTCTTGATTTTTTTGAAAAAATAGATTTTCTTGAAATTTTCACCATAGATACTTTTGTTTATGCTGAATACGAATTTCTCGTCAAAATCTAGAAATTCGTATAACTAGTAGAGGAAATAGATTTTAAATTCTATCATAATTAGTCCAGGTGCTAATTAACCTTGTTAATATCATGAATTACAGTCTTTTGACTCCAAATACTTAAATACCATATAAAATAACATCGATACACAGGATTTCATTAAAATCTGAGGAAGTTGAAAATCTGAGCAAAAGAAAATGCCAGGCTATAGCCTTGGATTTTTCTTGATTTTTTTGAAAAAATAGATTTTCTTGAAATTTACAGCATAGATACTTTTGTGTATGCTGAATACGAATCTCTCGTCAAAATCTAAAAATTCGTATAGTCAGTCGAGTAATTAGCATTTAAATTATATCATAATTAGTCCAGGTGCGAATTAACCCGGTCAATATCATGAATTACAGTCTTTTGACTGCAAATACTTAAATGCCATATAAAATAACATCTATACACAGATTTTCATTAAAATCTGAGGAAGTTGAAAATCTGAGCAAAAAAAATGCCAGGCCATAGCCTTGGATTTTTCTTGATTTTTTTGAAAAAATAGATTTTCTTGAAATTTTCAGCATAGATACTTTTGTGTCTGCTGAATACGAATCTCTCGTCAAAATCTATAAATTCGTATAATCAGTCGACTAATTAGCATTTAAAATATATCATAATTAGTCCAGATGCTAATTAACCCAGTTAATATCATGAATTACAGTCTTTTGACTCCAAATACTGAAATACCATATAAAAGAACATCTATACACATATTTTCATTAAAATCTGAGGAAGTTGAAAATCTTAGCAAAAAAAAAAAAAAATGCCAGGCTATAGAGTTGGATTTTTCTTGAATTTTTTGAAAAAAATAGATTTTCTTAAACTTTTCACCATAGATAATCTTATGTATGCTGAATACATATCTCTAGTCAAAATCTAAAAATTCGTATGAGTCGAGTAATTAGCATTTAAATTCTATCATAATTAGTCCAGGTGCTAATTAACCCGGTTAATATCATGAATTACAGTCTTTTGACTCCAAATACTTAAATACCATATAAAATAACATCGATACACAGATTTTCATTAAAATCTGAGGAAGTTGAAAATCTGAGCAAAAGAAAATGCCAGTCTATAGCCTTGAATTTTTCTTGATTTTTTTGAAAATATAGATTTTCTTGAAATTTTCAGCATAGATACTTTTGTGTATGCTGAATACGAATCTCTCGTCAAAATCAAAAAATTCGTATAATCAGTCGAGTAATTAGCATTTAAATTATATCATAATTAGTCCAGGTGCTAATTAACCCGGTTAATATCATGAATTACAGTCTTTTGACTCCAAATACTTAAATACCATATAAAATAACATCTATACACAGATTTTCATTGAAATCTGAGGAAGTTGAAAATATGAGCAAAAGAAATGCCAGGCTATAGCCTTGGATTTTTCTTGATTTTTTTGAAAAAATAGATTTTCTTGAAATTTTCAGCATAGATACTTTTGTGTATGCTGAATACGAATCTCTCGTCAAAATGTAAAAATTCGTATAATCAGTCGAGTAATTAGCATTTAAATTATATCATAATTAGTCCAGGTACTAATTAACCCGGTTAATATCATGAATTACAGTCTTTTGACTCCAAATAATTAAATAACATATAAAATAACATCTATACAGAGATTTTCATTAAAATCTGAGGAAGTTGAAAATCTGAGCAAAAAAAATGCCAGGCTATAGCCTTGGATTTTTCTTGATTTTTTTGAAAAAATAGATTTTCTTGAAATTTTCAGCATAGATACTTTCATGTATGCTGAATACATATCTGTAGCAAAAATCTAAAAATTCGTATAATTAGTCGAGTAATTAGCATTTCAATTTTATCATTAGTCCAGTTGCTAATCAACCGGTTAATATCATGAATTACAGTCTTTTGACTCCAAATACTGAAATACCATATAAAAGAACATCTATACACAGGTTTTCATTAAAATCTGAGGAAGTTGAACATCTGAGCAAAAAAAAATGCCAGGCTATAGCCTTGGATTTTTCTTGACATTTTTGAAAAAATAGATTTTCTTAAACTTTTCAGCATAGATAATCTTATGTATGGTGAATACATATCTCTAGTCAAAATCTAAAAATTCGTATAATCAGTCGAGTAATTAGCATTTAAATTCTATCATAATTAGTCCAGGTGCTAATTAACCCGGTTAATATCATGAATTACAGTCTTTTGACTCCAAATACTTAAATACCATATAAAATAACATCTATACACAGATTTTCATTAAAATCTGAGGAAGTTGAAAATCTGAGCAAAAAAAAAATGCCAGGCTATAGCCTTGGATTTTTCTTGAATTTTTTGAAAAAATAGATTTTCTTAAACTTTTCAGCATAGATAATCTTATGTATGCTGAATACATATCTCTCGTCAAAATCTAAAAATTCGTATTAGTCGAGTAATTAGCATTTAAATTCTATCATAATTAGTCCAGGTGCTAATTAACCCGGTTAATATCATGAATTACAGTCTTTTGACTCCAAATACTTAAATACCATATAAAATAACATCTATACACAGATTTTCATTAAAATCTGAGGAAGTTGAAAATCTGAGCAAAAAAAAATGCCAGGCTATAGCCTTGGATTTTTCTTGATTTTTTTGAAAAAATAGATTTTCTTGAAACTTTTCAGCATAGATACTTTTGTGTATGCTGAATACGAATCTCTCGTCAAAATCTAAAAATTCGTATATCAGTCGAGTAATTAGCATTTAAATTCTATCATAATTAGTCCAGGTGCTAATTAACCCGGTTAATATCATGAATTACAGTCTTTTGACTCCAAATACTTAAATACCATATAAAATAACATCTATACACAGATTTTCATTAAAATCTGAGGAAGTTGAAAATCTGAGCAAAAAAAAATGCCAGGCTATAGCCTTGGATTTTTCTTGATTTTTTTGAAAAAATAGATTTTCTTGAAATTTTCAGCATAGATACTTTTGTGTATGCTGAATACGAATCTCTCGTCAAAATCTAAAAATTCGTATAGTCAGTCGAGTAATTAGCATTTAAATTTATCATAATTAGTCCAGGTGCTAATTAACCCGGTCAATATCATGAATTACAGTCTTTTGACTGCAAATACTTAAATGCCATATAAAATGACATCTATACACAGATTTTCATTAAAATCTGAGGAAGTTGAAAATCTGAGCAAAAAAAATGCCAGGCTATAGCCTTGGATTTTTCTTGATTTTTTTGAAAAAATAGATTTTCTTGAAATTTTCAGCATAGATACTTTTGTGTATGCTGAATACGAATCTCTCGTCAAAATCTAAAAATTCGTATAGTCAGTCGAGTAATTAGTATTTAAATTTTATCATAATTAGTCCAGGTGCTAATTAACCCGGTCAATATCATGAATTACAGTCTTTTGACTGCAAATACTTAAATGCCATATAAAATGACATCTATACACAGATTTTCATTAAAATCTGAGGAAGTTGAAAATCTGAGCAAAAAAAAATGCCAGGCTATAGCCTTGGATTTTTCTTGATTTTTTTGAAAATATAGATTTTCTTGAAATTTTCAGCATAGATACTTTTGTGTATGCTGAATACGAATCTCTCGTCAAAATCAAAAAATTCGTATAATCAGTCGAGTAATTAGCATTTAAATTATATCATAATTAGTCCAGGTGCTAATTAACCCGGTTAATATCATGAATTACAGTCTTTTGACTCCAAATACTTAAATACCATATAAAATAACATCTATACACAGATTTTCATTAAAATCTGAGGAAGTTGAAAATCTGAGCAAAAGAAATGCCAGGCTATAGCCTTGGATTTTTCTTGATTTTTTTGAAAAAATAGATTTTCTTGAAATTTTCAGCATAGATACTTTTGTGTATGCTGAATACGAATTTCTCGTCAAAATCTAAAAATTCGTATAATCAGTCGAGTAATTAGCATTTAAATTATATCATAATTAGTCCAGGTACTAATTAACCCGGTTAATATCATGAATTACAGTCTTTTGACTCCAAATAATTAAATAACATATAAAATGACATCTATACAGAGATTTTCATTAAAATCTGAGGAAGTTGAAAATCTGAGCAAAAAAAATGCCAGGCTATAGCCTTGGATTTTTCTTGATTTTTTTGAAAAAATAGATTTTCTTGAAATTTTCAGCATAGATACTTTCATGGATGCTGAATACATATCTCTAGCAAAAATCTAAAAATTCGTATAATTAGTCGAGTAATTAGCATTTCAATTTTATCATTAGTCCAGTTGCTAATTAACCGGTTAATATCATGAATTACAGTCTTTTGACTCCAAATACTGAAATACCATATAAAAGAACATCTATACACAGATTTTCATTAAAATCTGAGGAAGTTGAAAATCTGAGCAAAAAAAAATGCCAGGCTATAGCCTTGGATTTTTCTTGACATTTTTGAAAAAATAGATTTTCTTAAACTTTTCAGCATAGATAATCTTATGTATGCTGAATACATATCTCTAGTCAAAATCTAAAAATTCGTATAATCAGTCGAGTAATTAGCATTTAAATTCTATCATAATTAGTCCAGGTGCTAATTAACCCGGTTAATATCATGAATTACAGTCTTTTGACTCCAAATACTTAAATACCATATAAAATAACATGTATACACAGACTTTCATTAAAATCAGAGGAAGTTGAAAATCTGAGCAAAAGAAATGCCAGGCTATAGCCTTGGATTTTTCTTGATTTTTTTGAAAAAATAGATTGTCTTGAAATTTTCAGCATAGATACTTTTGTGTATGCTGAATACGAATTTCTCGTCAAAATCTAGAAATTCGTATAACTAGTAGAGGAAATAGATTTTAAATTCTATCATAATTAGTCCAGGTGCTAATTAACCTTGTTAATATCATGAATTACAGTCTTTTGACTCCAAATACTTAAATACCATATAAAATAACATCGATACACAGGATTTCATTAAAATCTGAGGAAGTTGAAAATCTGAGCAAAAGAAAATGCCAGGCTATAGCCTTGGATTTTTCTTGATTTTTTTGAAAAAATAGATTTTCTTGAAATTTACAGCATAGATACTTTTGTGTATGCTGAATACGAATCTCTCGTCAAAATCTAAAAATTCGTATAGTCAGTCGAGTAATTAGCATTTAAATTATATCATAATTAGTCCAGGTGCTAATTAACCCGGTCAATATCATGAATTACAGTCTTTTGACTGCAAATACTTAAATGCCATATAAAATAACATCTATACACAGATTTTCATTAAAATCTGAGGAAGTTGAAAATCTGAGCAAAAAAAATGCCAGGCTATAGCCTTGGATTTTTCTTGATTTTTTTGAAAAAATAGATTTTCTTGAAATTTTCAGCATAGATACTTTTGTGTATGCTGAATACGAATCTCTCGTCAAAATCAAAAAATTCGTATAATCAGTCGAGTAATTAGCATTTAAATTATATCATAATTAGTCCAGGTGCTAATTAAATTAACCCGGTTAATATCATGAATTACAGTCTTTTGACTCCAAATACTTAAATACCATATAAAATAACATCTATACACAGATTTTCATTGAAATCTGAGGAAGTTGAAAATATGAGCAAAAGAAATGCCAGGCTATATATAGCCTTGGATTTTTCTTGATTTTTTTGAAAAAATAGATTTTCTTGAAATTTTCAGCATAGATACTTTTGTGTATGCTGAATACGAATCTCTCGTCAAAATCTAAAAATTCGTATAATCAGTCGAGTAATTAGCATTTAAATTATATCATAATTAGTCCAGGTACTAATTAACCCGGTTAATATCATGAATTACAGTCTTTTGACTCCAAATAATTAAATAACATATAAAATGACATCTATACAGAGATTTTCATTAAAATCTGAGGAAGTTGAAAATCTGAGCAAAAAAAATGCCAGGCTATAGCCTTGGATTTTTCTTGATTTTTTTGAAAAAATAGATTTTCTTGAAATTTTCAGCATAGATACTTTCATGGATGCTGAATACATATCTCTAGCAAAAATCTAAAAATTCGTATAATTAGTCGAGTAATTAGCATTTCAATTTTATCATTAGTCCAGTTCCTAATTAACCGGTTAATATCATGAATTACAGTCTTTTCACTTCAAATACTGAAATACCATATAAAAGAACATCTATACACAGATTTTCATTAAAATCTGAGGAAGTTGAAAATCTGAGCAAAAAAAAAAATGCCAGGCTATAGCCTTGGATTTTTCTTGACATTTTTGAAAAAATAGATTTTCTTAAACTTTTCAGCATAGATAATCTTATGTATGCTGAATACATATCTCTAGTCAAAATCTAAAAATTCGTATAATCAGTCGAGTAATTAGCATTTAAATTCTATCATAATTAGTCCAGGTGCTAATTAACCCGGTTAATATCATGAATTACAGTCTTTTGACTCCAAATACTTAAATACCATATAAAATAACATGTATACACAGACTTTCATTAAAATCAGAGGAAGTTGAAAATCTGAGCAAAAGAAATGCCAGGCTATAGCCTAGGATTTTTCTTGATTTTTTTGAAAAAATAGATTGTCTTGAAATTTTCAGCATAGATACTTTTGTGTATGCTGAATACGAATTCTCGTCAAAATCTAGAAATTCGTATAACTAGTAGAGGAAATAGATTTTAAATTCTATCATAATTAGTCCAGGTGCTAATTAACCCGGTTAATATCATGAATTACAGTCTTTTGACTCCAAATACTTAAATACCATATAAAATAACATCTATACACAGATTTTCATTAAAATCTGAGGAAGTTGAAAATCTGAGCAAAAGAAAATGCCAGGCTATAGCCTTGGATTTTTCTTGATTTTTTTGAAAAAATAGATTTTCTTGAAATTTTCAGCATAGATACTTTTGTGTATGCTGAATACGAATCTCTCGTCAAAATCTAAAAATTCGTATAGTCAGTCGAGTAATTAGCATTTAAATTATATCATAATTAGTCCAGGTGCTAATTAACCCGGTCAATATCATGAATTACAGTCTTTTGACTGCAAATACTTAAATGCCATATAAAATAACATCTATACACAGATTTTCATTAAAATCTGAGGAAGTTGAAAATCTGAGCAAAAAAAATGCCAGGCTATAGCCTTGGATTTTTCTTGATTTTTTTGAAAAAATAGATTTTCTTGAAATTTTCAGCATAGATACTTTTGTGTATGCTGAATACGAATCTCTCGTCAAAATCTAAAAATTCGTATAATCAGTCGAGTAATTAGCATTTAAATTATATCATAATTAGTCCAGGTGCTAATTAACCCGGTTAATATCATGAATTACAGTCTTTTGACTCCAAATACTTAAATACCATATAAAATAACATCTATACACAGATTTTCATTAAAATCTGAGGAAGTTGAAAATATGAGCAAAAGAAATGCCAGGCTATAGCCTTGGATTTTTCTTGATTTTTTTGAAAAAATAGATTTTCTTGAAATTTTCAGCATAGATACTTTTGTGTATGCTGAATACGAATCTCTCGTCAAAATCTAAAAATTCGTATAATCAGTCGAGTAATTAGCATTTAAATTATATCATAATTAGTCCAGGTGCTAATTAACCCGGTTAATATCATGAATTACAGTCTTTTGACTCCAAATACTTAAATACCATATAAAATAACATCTATACACAGATTTTCATTAAAATCTGAGGAAGTTGAAAATCTGAGCAAAAAAAATGCCAGGCTATAGCCTTGGATTTTTCTTGATTTTTTTGAAAAAATAGATTTTCTTGAAATTTTCAGCATAGATACTTTTGTGTATGCTGAATACGAATCTCTCGTCAAAATCTAAAAATTCGTATAATCAGTCGAGTAATTAGCATTTAAATTATATCATAATTAGTCCAGGTGCTAATTAACCCAGTTAATATCATGAATTACAGTCTTTTGACTCCAAATACTTTAATACCATATAAAATAACATCTATACACAGATTTTCATTAAAATCTGAGGAAGTTGAAAATCTGAGCAAAAAAAATGCCAGGCTATAGCCTTGGATTTTTCTTGATTTTTTGAAAAAATAGATTTTCTTGAAATTTTCAGCATAGATACTTTTGTGTATGCTGAATACGAATCTCTCGTCAAAATCTAAAACTTCGTATAATCACTCGAGTAATTAGCATTTAAATTATATCATAATTAGTCCAGGTGCTAATTAACCCGGTTAATATCATGAATTACAGTCTTTTGACTCCAAATACTTAAATACCATATAAAATAACATCTATACACAGATTTTCATTAAAATCTGAGGAAGTTGAAAATCTGAGCAAAAGAAATGCCAGGCTATAGCCTTGGATTTTTCTTGATTTTTTTGAAAAAATAGATTTTCTTGAAATTTTCAGCATAGATACTTTTGTGTATGCTGAATACGAATCTCTCGTCAAAATCTAAAAATTCGTATAGTCAGTCGAGTAATTAGCATTTAAATTATATCATAATTAGTCCAGGTGCTAATTAACCCGGTTAATATCATGAATTACAGTCTTTTGACTCCAAATACTTAAATACCATATAAAATAACATCTATACACAGATTTTCATTAAAATCTGAGGAAGTTGAAAATCTGAGCAAAAGAAATGCCAGGCTACAGCCTTGGATTTTTCTTGATTTTTTTGAAAAAATAGATTTTCTTGAAATTTTCAGCATAGATACTTTTGTGTATGCTGAATACGAATCTCTCGTCAAAATCTAAAAATTCGTATAATCAGTCGAGTAATTAGCATTTAAATTATATCATAATTAGTCCAGGTGCTAATTAACCCGGTTAATATCATGAATTACAGTCTTTTGACTCCAAATACTTAAATACCATATAAAATAACATCTATACACAGATTTTCATTAAAATCTGAGGAAGTTGAAAATCTGAGCAAAAAAAATGCCAGGCTATAGCCTTGGATTTTTCTTGAATTTTTTGAAAAAATAGATTTTCTTAAACTTTTCAGCATAGATAATCTTATGTATGGTGAATACATATCTCTAGTCAAAATCTAAAAATTCGTATAATCAGTCGAGTAATTAGCATTTAAATTCTATCATAATTAGTCCAGGTGCTAATTAACCCGGTTAATATCATGAATTACAGTCTTTTGACTCCAAATACTTAAATACCATATAAAATAACATCTATACACAGATTTTCATTAAAATCTGAGGAAGTTGAAAATCTGAGCAAAAGAAATGCCAGGCTATAGCCTTGGATTTTTCTTGATTTTTTTGAAAAAATTGATTTTCTTGAAATTTTCAGCATAGATACTTTTGTGTATGCTGAATACGAATCTCTCGTCAAAATCTAAAAATTCGTATAATCAGTCGAGTAATTAGCATTTAAATTATATCATAATTAGTCCAGGTGCTAATTAACCCGGTTAATATCATGAATTACAGTCTTTTGACTCCAAATACTGAAATACCATATAAAAGAACATCTATACACAGATTTTCATTAAAATCTGAGGAAGTTGAAAATCTGAGCAAAAGAAAATGCCAGGCTATAGCCTTGGATTTTTCTTGATTTTTTTGAAAAAATAGATTTTCTTAAATTTTCAGCATAGATACTTTGTGTATGCTGAATACATATCTCTAGTCAAAATCTAAAAATTCGTATATCAGTCGAGTAATTAGCATTTAAATTATATCATAATTAGTCCAGGTGCTAATTAACCCGGTTAATATCATGAATTACAGTCTTTTGACTCCAAATAATTAAATAACATATAAAATAACATCTATACAGAGATTTTCATTAAAATCTGAGGAAGTTGAAAATCTGAGCAAAAAAAATGCCAGGCTATAGCCTTGGATTTTTCTTGATTTTTTTGAAAAAATAGATTTTCTTGAAATTTTCAGCATAGATACTTTTGTGTATGCTGAATACGAATCTCTCGTCAAAATCTAAAAATTCGTATAATCAGTCGAGTAATTAGCATTTAAATTATATCATAATTAGTCCAGGTGCTAATTAACCCGGTTAATATCATGAATTACAGTCTTTTGACTCCAAATACTTAAATACCATATAAAATAACATCTATACACAGATTTTCATTAAAATCTGAGGAAGTTGAAAATCTGAGCAAAAAAAATGCCAGGCTATAGCCTTGGATTTTTCTTGATTTTTTTGAAAAAATAGATTTTCTTGAAATTTTCAGCATAGATATTTTATGGATGCTGAATACGAATCTCTCGTCAAAATCTAAAAATTCGTATAATCAGTCGAGTAATTAGCATTTAAATTATATCATAATTAGTCCAGGTGCTAATTAACCCGGTTAATATCATGAATTACAGTCTTTTGACTCCAAATACTGAAATACCATATAAAAGAACATCTATACACAGATTTTCATTAAAATCTGAGGAAGTTGAAAATCTGAGCAAAAAAAAAAATGCCAGGCTATAGCCTTGGATTTTTCTTGAATTTTTTGAAAAAATAGATTTTCTTAAACTTTTCAGCATAGATAATCTTATGTATGCTGAATACATATCTCTAGTCAAAATCTAAAAATTCGTATGAGTCGAGTAATTAGCATTTAAATTCTATCATAATTAGTCCAGGTGCTAATTAACCCGGTTAATATCATGAATTACAGTCTTTTGACTCCAAATACTTAAATACCATATAAAATAACATCTATACACAGATTTTCATTAAAATCTGAGGAAGTTGAAAATCTGAGCAAAAGAAAATGCCAGGCTATAGCCTTGATTTTTCTTGATTTTTTTGAAAAAATAGATTTTCTTGAAATTTTCAGCATAGATACTTTTGTGTATGCTGAATACGAATCTCTCGTCAAAATCTAAAAATTCGTATAATCAGTCGACTAATTAGCATTTAAATTATATCATAATTAGTCCAGGTGCTAATTAACCCAGTTAATATCATGAATTACAGTCTTTTGACTCCAAATACTGAAATACCATATAAAAGAACATCTATACACATATTTTCATTAAAATCTGAGGAAGTTGAAAATCTGAGCAAAAAAAAATGCCAGGCTATAGCCTTGGACTTTTCTTGAATTTTTTGAAAAAAATAGATTTTCTTAAACTTTTCACCATAGATAATCTTATGTATGCTGAATACATATCTCTAGTCAAAATCTAAAAATTCGTATGAGTCGAGTAATTAGCATTTAAATTCTATCATAATTAGTCCAGGTGCTAATTAACCCGGTTAATATCATGAATTACAGTCTTTTGACTCCAAATACTTAAATACCATATAAAATAACATCTATACACAGATTTTCATTAAAATCTGAGGAAGTTGAAAATCTGAGCAAAAGAAAATGCCAGGCTATAGCCTTGAATTTTTCTTGATTTTTTTGAAAAAATAGATTTTCTTGAAATTTTCAGCATAGATACTTTTGTGTATGCTGAATACGAATCTCTCGTCAAAATCTAAAAATTCGTATAGTCAGTCGAGTAATTAGCATTTAAATTATATCATAATTAGTCCAGGTGCTAATTAACCCGGTCAATATCATGAATTACAGTCTTTTGACTCCAAATACTTAAATACCATATAAAATAACATCTATACACAGATTTTCATTAAAATCTGAGGAAGTTGAAAATCTGAGCAAAAAAAATGCCAGGCTATAGCCTTGGATTTTTCTTGATTTTTTTGAAAAAATAGATTTTCTTGAAATTTTCAGCATAGATACTTTTGTGTATGCTGAATACGAATCTCTCGTCAAAATCTAAAAATTCGTATAATCAGTCGAGTAATTAGCATTTAAATTATATCATAATTAGTCCAGGTGCTAATTAACCCGGTTAATATCATGAATTACAGTCTTTTGACTCCAAATACTTAAATACCATATAAAATGACATCTATACACAGATTTTCATTAAAATCTGAGGAAGTTGAAAATCTGAGCAAAAAAAATGCCAGGCTATAGCCTTGGATTTTTCTTGATTTTTTTGAAAAAATAGATTTTCTTGAAATTTTCAGCATAGATACTTTTGTGTATGCTGAATACGAATCTCTCGTCAAAATCTAAAAATTCGTATAATCAGTCGAGTAATTAGCATTTAAATTATATCATAATTAGTCCAGGTGCTAATTAACCCGGTTAATATCATGAATTACAGTCTTTTGACTCCAAATACTTAAATACCATATAAAAGAACATCTATACACAGATTTTCATTAAAATCTGAGGAAGTTGAAAATCTGAGCAAAAAAAAATGCCAGGCTATAGCCTTGGATTTTTCTTGACTTTTTTGAAAAAATAGATTTTCTTGAAATTTTCAGCATAGATACTTTATGTATGCTGAATACATATCTCTAGTCAAAATCTAAAAATTCGTGTAATTAGTCGAGTAATTAGCATGTAGATTTTATCATAATTAGTCTAGGTGCTAATTAACCCGGTTAATATCATGAATTACAGTCTTTTGACTCCAAATACTTAAATACCATATAAAATAACATCTATACACAGATTTTCATTAAAATCTGAGGAAGTTGAAAATCTGAGCAAAAAAAAATGCCATGCTATAGCCTTGGATTTTTCTTGATTTTTTTTTCAAAAAATAGATTTTCTTAAAATTTTCAGCATAGATAATCTTATGTATGCTGAATACATATCTCTAGTCAAAATCTAAAAATTCGTATAATCAGTCGAGTAATTAGCATTTAAATTCTATCATAATTAGTCCAGGTGCTAATTAACCCGGTTAATATCATGAATTACAGTCTTTTGACTCCAAATACTTAAATACCATATAAAATAACATCTATACACAGATTTTCATTAAAATCTGAGGAAGTTGAAAATCTGAGCAAAAAAAATGCCAGGCTATAGCCTTGGATTTTTCTTGATTTTTTTGAAAAAATAGATTTTCTTGAAATTTTCAGCATAGATACTTTTGTGTATGCTGAATACGAAACTGTCGTCAAAATCTAAAATTCGTATAATCAGTCGAGTAATTAGCATTTAAATTATATCATAATTAGTCCAGGTGCTAATTAACCCGGTTAATATCATGAATTACAGTCTTTTGACTCCAAATACTTAAATACCATATAAAATAACATCTATACACAGATTTTCATTAAAATCTGAGGAAGTTGAAAATCTGAGCAAAAAAAAATGCCAGGCTATAGCCTTGGATTTTTCTTGATTTTTTTGAAAAAATAGATTTTCTTGAAATTTTCAGCATAGATACTTTATGTATGCTGAATACGAATCTCTCGTCAAAATCTAAAAATTCGTATAATAGTCGAGTAATTAGCATTTAAATTATATCATAATTAGTCCAGGTGCTAATTAACCCGGTTAATATCATGAATTACAGTCTTTTGACTCCAAATACTTAAATACCATATAAAATAACATCTATACACAGATTTTCATTAAAATCTGAGGAAGTTGAAAATCTGAGCAAAAGAAAATGCCAGGCTATAGCCTTGGATTTTTCTTGATTTTTCTGAAAAAATAGATTTTCTTGAAATTTTCAGCATAGATACTTTTGTGTATGCTGAATACGAATCTCTCGTCAAAATCTAAAAATTCGTATAATCAGTCGAGTAATTAGCATTTAAATTATATCATAATTAGTCCAGGTGCTAATTAACCCGGTTAATATCATGAATTACAGTCTTTTGACTCCAAATACTTAAATACCATATAAAATAACATCTATACACAGATTTTCATTAAAATCTGAGGAAGTTGAAAATCTGAGCAAAAAAAATAGCCTTGGATTTTTCTTGATTTTTTTGAAAAAATAGATTTTCTTGAAATTTTCAGCATAGATACTTTTGTGTATGCTGAATACGAATCTCTCGTCAAAATCTAAAAATTCGTATAATCAGTCGAGTAATTAGCATTTAAATTATATCATAATTAGTCCAGGTGCTAATTAACCCGGTTAATATCATGAATTACAGTCTTTTGACTCCAAATACTTAAATAACATATAAAATAACATCTATACAGAGATTTTCATTAAAATCTGAGGAAGTTGAAAATCTGAGCAAAAAAAATGCCAGGCTATAGCCTTGGATTTTTCTTGATTTTTTTGAAAAAATAGATTTTCTTGAAATTTTCAGCATAGATACTTTCATGGATGCTGAATACATATCTGTAGCAAAAATCTAAAAATTCGTATAATTAGTCGAGTAATTAGCATTTCAATTTTATCATTAGTCCAGTTGCTAATTAACCGGTTAATATCATGAATTACAGTCTTTTGACTCCAAATACTGAAATACCATATAAAAGAACATCTATACACAGATTTTCATTAAAATCTGAGGAAGTTGAAAATCTGAGCAAAAAAAAATGCCAGGCTATAGCCTTGGATTTTTCTTGACATTTTTGAAAAAATAGATTTTCTTAAACTTTTCAGCATAGATAATCTTATGTATGCTGAATACATATCTCTAGTCAAAATCTAAAAATTCGTATAATCAGTCGAGTAATTAGCATTTAAATTCTATCATAATTAGTCCAGGTGCTAATTAACCCGGTTAATATCATGAATTACAGTCTTTTGACTCCAAATACTTAAATACCATATAAAATAACATCTATACACAGATTTTCATTAAAATCAGAGGAAGTTGAAAATCTGAGCAAAAAAAATGCCAGGCTATAGCCTTGGATTTTTCTTGATTTTTTTGAAAAAATAGATTTTCTTGAAATTTTCAGCATAGATACTTTTGTGTATGCTGAATACGAATCTCTCGTCAAAATCTAGAAATTCGTATAATCAGTCGAGTAAATAGCATTTAAATTCTATCATAATTAGTCCAGGTGCTAATTAACCCTGTTAATATCATGAATTACAGTCTTTTGACTCCAAATACTTAAATACCATATAAAATAACATCTATACACAGATTTTCATTAAAATCTGAGGAAGTTGAAAATCTGAGCAAAAGAAAATGCCAGGCTATAGCCTTGGATTTTTCTTGATTTTTTTGAAAAAATAGATTTTCTTGAAATTTTCAGCATAGATACTTTTGTGTATGCTGAATACGAATCTCTCGTCAAAATCTAAAAATTCGTATAATCAGTCGAGTAATTAGCATTTAAAATCTATCATAATTAGTCCAGGTGCTAATTAACCCGGTTAATATCATGAATTACAGTCTTTTGACTCCAAATACTTAAATACCATATAAAATAACATCTATACACAGATTTTCATTAAAATCTGAGGAAGTTGAAAATCTGAGCAAAAGAAATGCCAGGCTATAGCCTTGATTTTTCTTGATTTTTTTGAAAAAATAGATTTTCTTGAAATTTTCAGCATAGATACTTTTGTGTATGCTGAATACGAATCTCTCGTCAAAATCTAAAAATTCGTATAATCAGTCGAGTAATTAGCATTTAAATTATATCATAATTAGTCCAGGTGCTAATTAACCCGGTTAATATCATGAATTACAGTCTTTTGACTCCAAATACTTAAATACCATATAAAATAACATCTATACACAGATTTTCATTAAAATCTGAGGAAGTTGAAAATCTGAGCAAAAAAAATGCCAGGCTATAGCCTTGGATTTTTCTTGATTTTTTTGAAAAAATAGATTTTCTTGAAATTTTCAGCATAGATACTTTTATGTATGCTGAATACGATTCTCTAGTCAAAATCTAAAAATTCGTATAATTAGTCGAGTAATTAGCATTTAAATTTATCATAATTAGTCCAGGTGCTAATTAACCGGTTAATATCATGAATTACAGTCTTTTGACTCCAAATACTTAAATACCATATAAAATAACATCTATACACAGATTTTCATTAAAATCTGAGGAAGTTGAAAATCTGAGCAAAAAAAATGCCAGGCTATAGCCTTGGATTTTTCTTGAATTTTTTGAAAAAATAGATTTTCTTGAAATTTTCAGCATAGATAATCTTATGTATGCTGAATACATATCTCTAGTCAAAATCTAAAAATTCGTATTAGTCGAGTAATTAGCATTTAAATTCTATCATAATTAGTCCAGGTGCTAATTAACCCGGTTAATATCATGAATTACAGTCTTTTGACTCCAAATACTTAAATACCATATAAAATAACATCTATACACAGATTTTCATTAAAATCTGAGGAAGTTGAAAATCTGAGCAAAAAAATGCCAGGCTATAGCCTTGGATTTTTCTTGATTTTTTTGAAAAAATAGATTTTCTTGAAATTTTCAGCATAGATACTTTTGTGTATGCTGAATACGAATCTCTCGTCAAAATCTAAAAATTCGTATAATCAGTCGAGTAATTAGCATTTAAATTATATCATAATTAGTCCAGGTGCTAATTAACCCGGTTAATATCATGAATTACAGTCTTTTGACTCCAAATACTTAAATACCATATAAAATAACATCTATACACAGATTTTCATTAAAATCTGAGGAAGTTGAAAATCTGAGCAAAAAAAAATGCCTTGGATTTTTCTTGATTTTTTTGAAAAAATAGATTTTCTTGAAATTTTCAGCATAGATACTTTTATGTATGCTGAATACGATATCTCTAGTCAAAATCTAAAAATTCGTATAATTAGTCGAGTAATTAGCATTTAAATTTTATCATAATTAGTCCAGGTGCTAATTAACCGGTTAATATCATGAATTACAGTCTTTTGACTCCAAATACTTAAATACCATATAAAATAACATCTATACACAGATTTTCATTAAAATCTGAGGAAGTTGAAAATCTGAGCAAAAAAAATGCCAGGCTATAGCCTTGGATTTTTCTTGATTTTTTTGAAAAAATAGATTTTCTTGAAATTTTCAGCATAGATACTTTATGTATGCTGAATACATATCTCTAGTCAAAATCTAAAAATTCGTATAATTAGTCGAGTAATTAGCATTTAAATTTTATCAATTAGTCCAGGTGCTAATTAACCCGGTTAATATCATGAATTACAGTCTTTTGACTCCAAATACTTAAATACCATATAAAATAACATCTATACACAGATTTTCATTAAAATCTGAGGAAGTTGAAAATCTGAGCAAAAAAAATGCCAGGCTATAGCCTTGGATTTTTCTTGAATTTTTTGAAAAAATAGATTTTCTTGAAACTTTTCAGCATAGATAATCTTATGTATGCTGAATACGAATCTCTCGTCAAAATCTAAAAATTCGTATAATAGTCGAGTAATTAGCATTTAAATTCTATCATAATTAGTCCAGGTGCTAATCAACCGGTTAATATCATGAATTACAGTCTTTTGACACCAAATACTTAAATACCATATAAAATAATATCTATACACAGATTTTCATTAAAATCTGAGGAAGTTGAAAATCTGAGAAAACAAAAATGCAAGGCTTGGATATTTCTTGATTTTTTTTTGAAAAAAATAGAGTTTCTTGAAGTTTTCAGCATAGACAATTTTTTGTATGCTGAATACGAATGTGGTCAAAATCTAAAAATTCGTATAATTAGTCGAGTAATTAGTATTTAAATTTTATCATTAGTCCAGGTGCTAATTAACCGGTTAATATCATGAATTACAGTCTTTTGACTCCAAATACTTAAATACCATATAAAATAACATCTTTACACAGATTTTCATTAAAATCTGAGGAAGTTGAAAATTTGAGCAAAAAAAATGGGAGGCCTTGCATTTTCCTTGATTTTCTTGAAAGAATAGATTTTCTAGAAATTTCTGCATAGATACTTTTATGTATGCTGAATACAAGTCTGAGGTCAAAATTTTAAAATTCGTATAATTAGTCGAGTAATTAGCATTTAAATTTCATCTTAATTAGTCCAGGTGCTAATTAACCGGTTAATATCATGAATTACAGTCTTTTGACTCCAAATACTTAAATACCATATAAAATAACATCTATACACAGATTTTCATTAAAATCTGAGGAAGTTGAAAATCTGAGCAAAAAAAATGCCAGGCTATAGCCTTGGATTTTTCTTGATTTTTTTGAAAAAATAGATTTTCTTGAAATTTTCAGCATAGATACTTTATGGATGCTGAATACATATCTCTAGTCAAAATCTAAAAATTCGTATAATTAGTCGAGTAATTAGCATTTAAATTTTATCATATTAGTCCAGGTGCTAATTAACCGGTTAATATCATGAATTACAGTCTTTTGACTCCAAATACTTAAATACCATATAAAATAACATCTATACACAGATTTTCATTAAAATCTGAGGAAGTTGAAAATCTGAGCAAAAAAAAATGCCAGGCTTGGATTTTTCTTGAATTTTTTGAAAAAATAGATTTTCTTGAAATTTTCAGCATAGATACTTTATTTATGCTGAATACAAATCTCTAGTCAAAATCTAAAAATTCGTATATTAGTCGAGTAATTAGCATTTAAATTCTATCATAATTAGTCCAGGTGCTAATTAACCCGGTTAATATCATGAATTACAGTCTTTTGACTCCAAATACTTAAATACCATATAAATAACATCTATACACAGATTTTCATTAAAATCTGAGGAAGTGAAAATCTGAGCAAAAAAAATGCCAGGCTATAGCCTTGGATTTTTCTTGATTTTTTTGAAAAAATAGATTTTCTTGAAATTTTCAGCATAGATACTTTAGTGTATGCTGAATACGAATCTCTCGTCAAAATCTAAAAATTCGTATAATAGTCGAGTAATTAGCATTTAAATTATATCATATTAGTCCAGGTGCTAATTAACCCGGTTAATATCATGAATTACAGTCTTTTGACTCCAAATACTGAAATACCATATAAAATAACATCTATACACAGATTTTCATTAAAATCTGAGGAAGTTGAAAATCTGAGCAAAAGAAAATGCCAGGCTATAGCCTTGGATTTTTCTTGATTTTTTGAAAAAATAGATTTTCTTGGAAATTTTCTGCATGATACTTTTGTGGATGCTGAATCCTGAATATCTCGTCAAATATAAAATCGTAATAGTCAGTCGAGTAATTAGCATTTAATTATTTCATAAGTAGTCCAGGTGCTAATTACCCCGGTCAATATAAGGAATTACAGTCTTTTGACTGCAAATACTTAAATGCCATATAAAATAACATCTATACACAGATTTTATTTAAAATCTGAGGTAGGTGAAAATCTGAGCAAAAAAAATGCCAGTCTATAGCCTTGAATTTTTCTTGATTTTTTGAAAATATAGATTTTCTTGAAATTTCAGCATAGTATTATTTTGTGTATGTGAATACGAATCTCTCGTCAAAAATCAAAAAATTCGTATAATTCAGTCGAGTAATTAGCATATAAATTAAATCATAATTAGTCCAGGTGCTAATTAAAACGGTTAATATCATGAATTACAGTCTTTTGACTCCAAATACTTAAATACCATATAAAATAACATCTATACACTGATTTTCATTAAAAATCTGAGGAATTTGGAAATCTGAGGGAAAAAAATGCAAGGCCATATTTTCTTGATTTTTTTTTTTTTTTTTTTTGAAGAAATAGATTATCTTGAAATTTTAAGCATAGACACTTCTATGTATGCTAAATACGAGTCTGTGATAAAAATCTAAAAATTCGTATAATTACTCGAGTAATTACCATTTACATTTTATCATGATTAGTCCAGGTGATAATCAAACGGTTAATATTATGAATTACAGTCTTTTGACTCCAAATACTTCAGTACCAAATGAAATAACATCTATACACAGATTTTTCTTAAAATCTGAGGAAGTTGAAAATCTGAGCAAAAAAAAATGCATGGTCTTGGATTTTTCTTGATTTTTTTAAATAGATTTTCTTGACTCCAAATACTTAAATACTTAAATGCCATATAAAATAACATCTATACACAGATTTTCATTAAAATCTGAGGAAGTTGAAAATCTGAGGAAAAAAAATGGAAGTCCTTGGATTTTTCTTGATTTTCTTGAAATAATAGATTTTCTTGAAATTTTCAGCATAGATACTTTCATGTATGCTGAATACGAATCTGTGGTCAAAATCAAAATATTTGTATAATTACTCGAGTAATTAGCATTTAAATTTTATAATTTTTTTTTCATTTTTTTGAAAAAATAGATTTTCTTGAAATTTTCAGCATAGACGCTTTTATGTATACTGAATACGGATCTGTGGTCAAAATCTAAAAATTGCATAATTACTCGAGTAATTAGCATTTAAATTTTATCATAATTAGTCCAGGTGCTAATTAAACGGTCAATATTATGAATTACAGTCTTTTGACACCAAATACTTAAATACCATATAAAATAACATTTATACACAGATTTTCATTAAAATCTGAGGAAGTTGAAAATCTGAGCAAAAAAAAATGCAAGGCTATATATATAGCCTTTGGATTTGTATTCAGGAAGAAAAATACTTCATATAATGAGTCATCAAAGAAAATCAATTTTTCTCAGAAAAAAGACAACGATTGTAAGGTAATACTTCAGAATATTTTTGGCTCCAAAAACCTTTGTTTCAAAATTGAAAGATAATATATTCAAACACTTCTATACTTGAAACAATCATTGGAAAATACGTGATAAATCTATCAGTTACCGATACATAACCAGTAAATATGATGCAAAGGAGCAGAAAATATTTTGAAATTGACTTCATTTAACAGCTTAATTAAACGTCATAAAGACAACTAAACGTTACCCTAACACCAGATTTGTTGTCAGAGAGAAAATACTTCTCAAATTGAGTTTTTAAAGGAAATCTACTTTCTGACCAAAATGCCGAGAAACTAAAGGTAACAAACATTTCAGGGTAAGTTTTAGCTTAAAAAAACTCTGTTTCAAAATTGAAAGATAAGATATTTCTCTATCAAGAGAAGGTGGTGGTGACGAGGAAGTACCGAAAGAGATCAGACCTGACGCAAGCTAAAGCAATCAAATCCACTTATGAAAAAAGTGAGTGTTAAAGTTACTTATATATTACACTTTATTCGTCTTGATATAAGCAAAATGTCCGCAATGGAAGGAATGGATATAATCCACTAGCTTAGTGGCACGAAAGACCTCACGAATATAGCTAAAATTTAATATTACCAAGAAGGAAAAAAAATATATATCATTACAATAACATTAAACTTAATTGGGATACACCACAACTGCCTGGCCTCTCTGAGTGGAAAGGTAGATTCGTGTTTGAGGAAATGCATCTGAAGGTCTCCGTCCGGGGCAAGGGAACTGTGTATGGAGGACGTATGAAGGTAGACTGAGGTAGAATGTAAAGTATAGACCTACCCATATCAGAGGAAGAGAGACAAATAGGCCGTGTGGTGTAGTAACTCCTTCCAATTTCATTAGATGGAATCCATCTAATAAAAGAACCATTCTCCACTTTGACTCAGAGACATCAACCAGCATTGAAAAACAGCGCGAGGATCAAAGGAAATGATGTAACAGGATAATCTGAAATATATATATATATATATATATATATATATATATATATATATATATATATATATATATATATATATACATACATATATATATATATATATATATATATATATATATATATATATATATATATATATATATACATACATACATACATATATATATATATATATATATATATTTTTTTTTTTTTTTTTCATACGATTCGCCATTTCCCGCATTTGCGAGGTAGCATTAAGAACAGAGGACTGGGCCTTAGAGGGAAAATCCTCACCTGGCCCCCTTCTCTGTTCCTTCTTTTGGAAAATTAAAAAAAAACGAGAGGGGAGGATTTCCAGCCACCCGCTCCCTCCCCTTTTAGTCGCCTTCTACGACACGCAGGGAATACGTGGGAAGTATTCTTTCTCCCCTATCCCCAGGGATAATATATATATATATATATATATATATATATATATATATATATATATATATATATATATATATATGTGTGTGTGTGTGTGTGTGTGTGAATACGAGTAGATGGGCCATTCTCCCTCTGTTTCCTGGCGCTAGCTCGTTGATGCAGGAAACAGCGATTATATATAATGAGAAAAATAAATTATATATATATATATATATATATATATATATATATATATATATATATATATATATATATATATATATATACAACAAAAATGGCCAGAAGTACAGCTTTCTGGAAATATGTCCTTCAGCGCTACGTACATTTAAGTGATTCTTGTCAGTGCAATTTTCTCTTCTTGTTCGCGTTTTTCGTCTGGTTTAGTGCGGGACAGCTGGCGTTTCAGGCCGTCAAGCTTGAGACAGTCTAAATGTGAAGGATAAAAGCTTCATTTCATGTCTCCTGGTTTTTGCTATCTAGCCACATTCTTAACTTTTTCCCGTCTTCTTCCCTCGCTCTGTCAGCTCTGATGAATATCCCTCCTGTATTGTTACTCCTTTGCTCTCAGTCTTCTTATCCTGTGTGTGATTACTTGTGATCACGAGTTGTGCGTTACGGGTAGAAAGTTTTACTATACCCGTGTTGCCCGTTTCTTAACTTTATATATATATATATATATATATATATATATATATATATATATATATATATATATATATATATATACCGTGGGGATAGGGGATTAAGAATACATCCCACGTATTCCCTGCGTGTCGTAGAAGGCGACTAACAGGGGAGGGGGCGGGAGGCTGGAAATCCTCCCCTCTCGTTTTTTTTTTTTTTAATTTTCCAAAAGAAGGAACAGAGGGGGCCAGGTGAGGATATTCCAAAAAAGGCCCAGTCCTCTGTTCTTAACGCTACCTCGCTAACGCGGGAAATGGCGAATAGTTTAAAAGAAAAAAGAAATATATATATATATATATATATATATATATATATATATATATATATATATATATATATATATATATATATATTCCTTCTAATCCACGGGGAAATGAAACACAGCAAGTTCCCAAGTGCACTTTCGTGTAATGATCACATCATCAGGGAAGATACAAGAAAGAAATATAAGTCATTTGATATATAAGAGACGTAGCTAGGACGCTCAGTTGTCATCTTTTTAAGTAAACACATGACATAGAGGTCAACCCTTTAAGACACTTTATTGCTTTGACAAGTAACTCTCAAGGGAAGATCATAATAACAGCTCATGAGAAACGAAACTTCATCGAATAAAGTAAGTCTTATGAAAGTGCTTCACGTCAACCGGACTCCACATCAGGAGAAGAACGGAGAACCAAACTACAGAAGAAAAAGAAAAAAAAAAACACTCCAAGAAATATACGCAAAACGTAAAACGGACGGTGGGGAAAAAAAACACAGACTACATGATAACACTATGAAATTCATATGATGCGAATAAGATATAATCTAGTAAAGTTTACCTGACAGTAGAAGGTAAAAGACTTTAGAAAAGGCGAAGGTTTTACCACTTGTGGTGCTTCCCAACTAGCTAGACGCCAGCCACACCAGTCATGAATACAGAACCAGACAACCAGTTGTTAAACTAATAAATTGGGAGAAAAAATATAGAAAGGAAAAAAAGATAAAGGAGAATTGAGCCGTGGTCGCAGGATACGTGCACGCGAAAGAGCACCAGTTATTTCTGTACAAGAACATACGAAATAACTTTCTGGCTGAACGGTACATCCAGCCCCCCTGATACCGTGTGGGATGACACAGAATCGAATCCCCCATCTGTTCTGTTCTTCACATGGTCGAAATGATTAGCAAAGTTTGAACTGTTTCTACGGCACACTTCATCATGCTGTTGATACATCAATTAAGCAGGACGTTTGATGCAGAAAGATCCTAGTGTCTACACGTCCCTAGGCAAGTCCTTCGCCTCGCATTATCCCATCATTCCAGCGAGGTTAGAACAGGTCATCAAATAGATGTGTGAGGCAGCGTTGCGCATGGGCGTCAGCTGAAAACCCACTTGGTATTCTTGCGGCGTCTGATGTAAAATTCATTCCCTCGTGCTAGGCTGCTGCTCGTTTGCGCGAGGGACGGACACATTCATCGTGTTTATGACCGTCCTCGCGAGTCCTCCTCTCACTGGGTCGTGACACGCCTTAAAGGTATCGATGCCCGTGAGTTATGAGGGGCGACATGCACGATGATGTCTTCGGCGTCTGAGCCAACTGAGGATAATGAGGTGTGAGTTTTGTGTACTGAATGTTCGGGACACTTATTGCTGGAATGGCGTTTGTGTAGTGTCACCAATAAATTTGATCTCCTTTTATCTCTCTCTCTCTCTCTCTCTCTCTCTCTCTCTCTCTCTCTCTCTCTCTCTCTCTCTCTCTCCTATAAGTGGAGGTGGTAACAGTGAATTGGTGGACAGGAGATAGATGGCTTAAACAGATACTGAATGTTCCTGACACTTTTACTGGAATGGCGTTTGTGTAGTGTCACCAATAATTTTCATCTCTCTCTCTCTCTCTCTCTCTCTCTCTCTCTCTCTCTCTCTCTCTCTCTCTCTCTCTCTCTCTCTCTTCTATACGTGGCGGTGGTAACAGTGAACTGGTGGACAGGAGATGGATGTCTTAGATAGAGATAAAACGGGTAATGGGGAATAGCTGTTGGAAAAGAGAGAGAGAGAGAGAGAGAGAGAGAGAGAGAGAGAGAGAGTGATGTGATCAGTATTTCTCGATTGCACAGTTCGGTCAAATGGTTTCAGCGGTGCCCATAAGGAGTGACAAAAAAAAGAAAAATTTTTACCCTTGTGGAAATTATGAACTTTCAGTTAGTACATAATAAAGAACCATAAGCTTGACAAACCACAACGTCAAGCTTATATCGTAAGCTGGCTCACACTGACGGAGGATCACAGCTTCTGTGACTTAAGATTCTCTGGGACTCCGTTGACGACCAAGGAAAATTTTCTTACCGTGATGTTCTGAGGGAAGTCGATGACACACAGACGATAACCGATTCGTGTGAAAAAAAAAAAAGGAAAAAGGTGGGGAAAAAATACGAGGTAGGAAGTGACATAAGGGATAATGATGTAGCCGCCAGTCAACTCGTCATGAATGCACATGTTGTTGACATTGATCAATGTACCTCGACGAAACCTCCGACTCCAGATTCAGCATATAGCAGGATTCCCCCCGACCCATAGTAAGGCTGAAATCCTTCCTATCTGTCGTAGATAAAATAAGTAACATAATTACGATGATCTTTTATTTTTCCGTACTGACGCATCTCCTCTCCGTTCACACCCCTTTCTCATCTCTCTCTCTCTTATGTCCTGTCTTCTCTACCGTGTTGAGCCCCTTCCTCACACCATAGAAATCCTTTGAACACGACGATGCGACCCGTGACCCAGGCCTTTGGTTTGTGACCTCGACGACAGGTCGACAGTCAGGCTAAATCAAGGCCCAAAGCGTCGCTCCGTCGTGTCGTGCTCAAGGCTCGTACCGTCGTTCTCAACATTTCAGCCTCACTCACTTCCTTCCTCAAAGTCACCGTCGTTTTCACCACACTCTCTCCCTCCCTACACGGTCCTCCTCACTATGAGTCTCCCTCACCACACTCCCTCCCTCCCTACACAGTCTCTCTCACTATGAGTCCCCTTCACCACACTCCCTCCCTCCCTACACAGTCCTCCTCACTATGAGTCTCCCTCACCACACTCCCTCCCTCCCTCCCTTCCTTCATATTCCCCCACACTATCAGTCTCCCTCACCACACTCCACCACATTCCCCTCCACTATCATTACCCTCCTTCACCACTGCTCGCGATCGAACCGAAATTATCAAAATTTCTTCCATGTTATAATGTGTTAACGAGAGTCCCCCCCAATCCCCAACCTCCCCTGGCAAGACACACACACACACACACACACACACACACACCCGTCTCCCCCCGACCCGCCAGCTGGAGGATCAGCACCCACGTCATCATCATCATCATCATCGTCATCATCATCATCATCATCACCCAGGCATCCACTACGATAGCACAGTCCTATAAATAACCATCGGCGCTCAAGGCCACAGCGAATATCGACGGACGGAGAGCCACGGTGGGGAGGACTCGCAGGCCACGGAGCTCAAGGCCTTGTATAGCCTCCTGCCTCGGCCGAGGTCAGCCACTGTGATGAATGTGGTCATTAATAGGGTAAACAAATGGTTTCGGTCGGGTCGGGTCCGGCGCCTGTGCGTGTGTGACACGTGAGAAGCCAAGCCTGTGGCACTCCAAACAGTGCTACAAATTATATTAATTCTAAGAGACTCATATCTGTCCTTTAATATTCTTGTATCTATCCTTTAATAGTCTCGTATCTATTCTTTGATAGTCTTGTATCTATTCTTTAATAGTCTCGTATCTATTCTTTAATAGTCTCGTATCTATTCTTTGATAGTCTCGTATCTATCATTTAATAGTCTCGTATCTATTCTTTAATAGTCTCGTATCTATTCTTTAATAGTCTCGTATCTATTCTTTGATAGTCCCGTATCTATCCTTTAATAGACTCGTATCTATTCTTTAATAGTCTCGTACCTACCTTTTAATAGTCTCGTATCTATCCTTTAATAGTCTCGTATCTATCCTTTAATAGTCTCGTATCTATTCTTTGACAGTCTTGTATCTGTCCTTTAATAGTCTCGTATCTATCCTATAATAGTCTCGTGTCTATTCTTCAACAGTCTCGTATCTATCCTTTAATAGTCTCGTATCTGGCCCTTATTTGTCTCATATCTATCCTTCAATAGTCTCATATCTACCCTTTAACAATCTCATAACTATCCTTTAACAGTCTCTTAACCACCCTTTAATAGTCTCGAATCTATACTTTAATAGTCTCATATCTATCCTTTAATAGTCTCGTATCTATCCTCTAATAGTCTCATATCTATCGTTTAACAGTCTCATAACTATCCTTTAATAGTCTAGTGTCTATCCTTTAACAGTCTCACATTTATCCAAGCTAATTCTTACATCCATATAAAGAAGTGTTACCGGACTGCACCTACAGGGGGTTACACCCCCAGTGCAAAGTCACCTTTGGCGAGATGGTGTCATTATTTAATGGACAGAAGAAGTACAATTTTCGTCGAAGAACTTTTCATCCCAAAGGAGTCCATCACTTCCCAGCGGATGATTGTAATGCAGCATCAAAGTTGCAGGAGCCCCACAAGAAAAGGGGTCCTGGCGTTATATGATTAAAAAAGGAATATGGGAATAAGCCATGTGCAAATATGCCCCCCCGTCTTCACTGTAGATTTTCATAAGTCACACTTTACACAGATCAGGCAACTGACAGAGTAAACTATGTGTCAAGTGTTTTTTCCTTGTGACTACTTAAGTAAACATCAGATTTGCCTCCATATCATACAACTTGAGAACACTGCCAAGTTATCGTCCTCCATCACTCATACAAGGTTTCTACATACTGGATCTATCTAGGAAGACAAAGCGCTTTCTGCTTGTAAGATTCATGGAAGATCTTTGCACACTGCTGGTATGGTCTGGTGGTGCTCACTGAGAAACACGTCTGGTTCTTGATAATAAAGCCAAGATGATCAGGCACACTTTAGAAGAAGAAATATAACAAAAAAAAAAAAGGTGTTGGGTTGTGACGGCCTGACCTATGACCTGACCCTTCTCAAGGGTCGGGTCAAAGATCAAGCTATGACACGAAAATCCTTTGTTTGATGTATTCATGTCTTGTCTCTTCTAACTCCAGCCTGGTCGTCTTGGCTACTGTTATCAGTACAGTGTGGCGCAAGACGACAATAAGATATTATCAACGTAACATGAATCATGCGGGAATCATGGGAGGGGCAGACACCCATCTGTCTCACTAGACAGATCAGAGGAAGAGCTGGTATCAACACTACACGAGTGTCTCTGGTTCCCCATCACCCCCGGGCGACGGGATACACAGAAATGACCATCGCCGGCCAACAATAAGTCATCTCCATTAGCTATACAGGAAAGTGGACAAAGACACAAGTGATGGTATATATATATATATATATATATATATATATATATATATATATATATATATATATATATATATATATATATATATATATATATATATATATATATATATAAAGACAAAGACAAGCCAATACTACTGCACGGTAATTGATGATGACCAACACAGGATAATATAGCGTTGACACAAGATATATATAGCGGATGAACGTCAAATTACAGGAACAAGAGAGACGCAGCGAAGGGGGATTAATTAAGAGGAATGACAAATGAAATACACACACACACACACACACACATATATATACATATATATATATATATATATATATATATATATATATATATATATATATATATATATATATATATATATATATATGTATATATATACAAGCGAACTGTAGCCAACAAGTATAGACCAACAAGCAAAGGCTATTTTCATCCAATAAATAAAATATCGACATTAAACTTATCTAACAAGTAAACTTTGAACAAACAGACCTTACATAACAAGTAAACTGTTGACAGAGTAACATTATCTAACAACTGTGGACAGAATGACCTTACCGAAGTAAACTACTGACAGAATGACCTTATTTAACAAATAAACTGTTGAAAGACTGACCTTATTCAACCAGTAAACTGTCCAGTCTAAATTCACTTAACACGTAAACTATCAATTGTCTTAATTTCCTTTTAACTTAACTAACAGACAAACGTCACACAACAAGTATACTGTTAACCAAGTTGTAGAGTGAGAGACCGGTGGAGGAGTTCACGTGCCACAGCCGAACAACGAAGACTGGTACACGAGGCGCGATGTGCCACCGTGAGACGCTGACACCCAGGATGACCCCGAACCACTCGGCACAGGTGGTGTGTGTGTGTGTGTGTGTGTGTGTGTGAGCGCAGGACAAGGCAGGACTGCAAAGGTCACTCGCCGTTGATAAATATAGTAATGCTACAAACCGAGTTGCGATGATTACCTCGTCTGCAAGTACCTTCACCGTGTCGTCCCCAGTCGTGTGGGTGAGATCATGACAAAACACCACTTCCCTGCGTGAATTCGCGCACCCCAGACTGGGAGGTAGTACGTCTCGTAAATGAAATCTTTTTATTAGTTTTAATTTTGCAGCCGCTGCCACAGGTCGACTAAACCACCCTCCCCCTGGCTCAAGGCTGCTTCACCTGCTTTTTTGGATCAATCATCAGCGAAATATCATGGAATACTTCACTCAAATTGGTTCACTTGGTTGTTTTTACATTCCACTAACGTTCGTCTGTTCAATCAATACATCTATATAATTTCTCTATCTTTGCGTACCATTCACAGTGTTTTGAGTTCGATGACTTGACCAAGCAGCTGGGAGACTTCGAGTTCGATGACTTGACCAAGTAGCTGGGAGACTTCGAGTTCGATGACTTGGCCAAGCAGGTGGGAGACTTCTATAAGAACATAAGGGCAACGTTAATTTACCAATCCGAATTCCAAAAGGTATTGTCGCGAGGCGGTCCAGGTGTTCTGCTGGTCACATCTAAAACGTTTCATGGCGTTAACACGAAGGCTGAGAGAGAAGGAAGCATATAGCGTGTTGGGACTTGGTAATGTACCCGAAATTTTCACCAGCAACCCAGATCCTGGTGGGAGGTGCAGTCGTCGAACTGCTGGCGGTTCAAAACCCTAAGTGCCAGGGTCGGGGACACCACGCCCCCTGCTCTCATAAGACGAGCGTCTCGCGTGTGTGTCGAGACCCCATCCCCGGCGAGACCTGGTCGCTCGCGGGAGGAATGTCTGCGCCGCTTGATACACCCGGCCATCTGATGAGGAGCTACCGGAATGGGTGGGTGATGGGGATGAGGTGGGTGACGAAGGAGTAGAAGGTTGAGAGAGGATTGTAGGTGGAGAGAGAGGGGAGTAAGTAATAGAGAAATTGGGGATTAAAAATGATTATCGATAAGAGAAATGGAAAGTAATGATGGAAAAGGAGTTGAAGATCGGTGATGGGGAGGAGATGGAGATGTGATGGGGAGGGAGATGGGAAGGTGATGAAGAATGGTCAGGTGAACCTACGACGAGATTTTGCCATGAGGAGGGATGGCGCAAACCAATCACCACAGCACAGCATACAGTTATGGAGAACGACGCACGTGTGCGCTACGCTACTTGCTGTCCAGCGATTGTATGGAGGATGGGGTAAGATACATGTCTGAGAAATGAAACCCAATAGCCCACGTGTGGTGAGGGCAGGAAGACCAGACTGCTACCTAGGCCAAAGGAGTGACACCCTGACACCAAGTAACGTGCTGGCTCACCACCCAGCCGTCATTACCACCCGCAAGCTGGTAGGACCACCAATACACACCTCTCGGTAACGGTGTAGGGCAGGGGAAGGGAGATACAGCGGAAGAATACATGAAAAACAGATGATGATGGGAATAGACTGAGGTGCAGCAGGATGTATAGGAGATGAACAACCATAGCCAGGGGAAGAGGCGTGTGTAGAGTCTCCGGTAGCGACGCGCCCGTGGTCACCTACTGGCTTGGGAATCACACACCACGTTCGGTCGCCCAGGGCGGCTGGCTCCTGCTGGGGCATTGACACACGTCGCGAGCAGCCCTCGAGTGCTTGTAGAGGACGACCCTCAAGGGACCCCCTCCTCGCCTGGCCCTGGTATCCGTGACGAGCGTCAGGTTCGCCTTAATCCGCACGAGGCAGTTAGTTCCGCCTCATTTGACCATCAAGTGAATAATTCAGCGCCCGTGAAATTACTGCAGAAGCTCGGTGATGTATCGCTTAATGCGCTCGACAGGCGGAGTATTCTCGAAGAATTTCATGTCCTCCCATGAGGCCGTGTGCCGTGACGTCATGAGTTGACGTGACATCACAAGGAATACAAATAATTAATGTAGTTGCGAGCCACAGTGGGTCGCTGGCCACTCACACACACACACAGAGCAGAGGTATCCACCTCTCGACTACAATTTATCTTATAATTGGAACTGGCACCGACGTTCTCAAGGGTCGTGCCGTCGTTCTCAAAGGTCGTCACTTTCGTTTTTGTGTCGTACCGTCGCTCTCAAGGGTCACACTGTCGCTATCAAGGCGATAAAATGATAATAAGGGGGGAATGGGGGCTTCATGTGAAGAGAAGCAAAGAAACATTACAGATGTTTACTGAAGTTCTTCAGGATACACACACACACACACACACACACACACACACACACACACAGATACATAGACACACACCACTACCGATCTCCCGTCATGCGCAAAACCACCTCCTCCCACACCCTGCGAGAAGTGGAGGGTGAGGCACGCTTCCCCCAAGGTCCTCCGGTTCCCTCATCATCACAGGGAGCGTCGACCTTACGGCCATCGTCACGGCTTGTTCACTCAGACAGCGTCCTGTGCTATTAAACGTCACGGTTTAATTTGAGATAATCAGCGACGAACAGAGGCGTACGTACTAGCAAGGCGTTCACGAAATATTTCGTGTCTTTAGTGCAAGTTTACGTCTATGACAAAGCATATAGGGATGCTGCTGGCTAGCTCTCCGATTAGAAAAAGGTACGTTCTAACAGACCCTTGGTTTATGAGGAAGAGGAGATGGTCTCATATATATCTGCGAGATAGAAGGGCAGGTAGACAACCAGATATCGTCCAGGACGCCACCAGGCGTAGACCAGCCAAGCCTTTGGACAAAAATTTGAACAGTGTCTGCGGAGGCGGTGTGATCGATCACCCCCACAAGGTAGGGTCAGGACTGGTGGTGCGTCCGTCCACTCCATCTCGGCCAAAATGCTGTGGCCGCTACAACGACCGGCCAACTGTACACAGAGGATATATATATATATAGTCTCACGTGTACCGCCACCTTCGAGAGTAGTTTGCGTCAACGATATTGATACAAAAAAGAGAAAAAGTTTAGGTTTTCAATAAAAGGTCATGAAGTTGGTCTTTACTCCAGCGTCAAGAAGATGACCCGCCGCTGCAGAAGGTACGGGCCACTGACGACGGTACGGACCACTGACGAAGGTACGAGCCACTGGCAAAGGTACGAACCACTGACGACGACGGTATGAGCCACTGACAAAGGTATGGACCGCTGACGACGACGGTGCGAGCCACTGACGATGGTACGAGCCAATGACAACGGTACGAGCCAACGACGACGACGGTACGGGCCACTGACGACGACGGTACGAGCCACTGACGACGACGGTACGAGCCACTGAAGACGACGGTACGAGCCAATGACGACGACGGTACGAGCCACTGAAGACAACGGTACGAGCCACTGACAACGACGGTACGAACCACTGAAGACGACGGTACGAGCCAATGACGACGACGGTACGAGCCACTGAAGACGACGGTACGAGCCACTGACGACGACGGTACGAGCCACTGACGACGACGGCACGAGCCACTGAAGACGACGGTACGAGCCACTGAAGACGACGGTACGAGCTACTGACGACGACGGTACGAGCCACTGACGACGGTGCGGAGTGAGAAGGGTTATGAAGGGAAGCAGCGTTGCGGTAAAATCGAACCACCTTCCACGCGGCCCTCTTCCCCCAAAGTCATAAAAACGTCTTAGTCATTATAGCAAATGAATTACAAGGTCTTTACATTACAGTAGGTAGACAACAGAAGCCACAGTAGCTCTAGTAGCAGGGGTCCAGGACGCGTGTAACAAAGGCGAGCCTGGACGGAGTGTGTGTGTGAGTTGTGTGGGGGAGGAGGTGTCGGTTTCTGGCATGTAGCAGGGACCAACTACAGACGCCCACGTGAGCCATGCTGCCCCCCACACTGTGGCTTCGAACACCCGCCCACGGTACCCTCACTCACGTACCTTCAGCAGTACTGTGCCACACACACACACACACACACACACACACACACACACACTGATCAAAAACTAAGTATTCCTCTCGTTCACCTACATGATATTCCTATTATTTTCATACACGTACGCAGTGTTGAAGATATACATTACCTCTCATATAGCAGTTCCACATATACACATTCTCCCTTCATACACTTAAAACAGATTTATACACATTCATTAACTTCATACACTTGCTCTACTCGTTCTTCATACACTTACTGTATTTCTAAACATATACTCTATATTCATCCACTTGTAATGATTTATGAAGACTGTCCTCATACATTTGCAGTATTTTATGCACAAACACAACCATCACACACCTGCAGTAAGTTCATACATATGTATACATTATTCCCACACAGACACACACACACACACACACACACACACACACACGATCACACCCCTACGGTATAGCCTCACACATTCACACCAGCATAATGCACCCACGTCTTCGTGATACTCACACATGTACAGTATTATCATGATTACATTCCTTTTATTAATTAATCGACTGTCATTCAAACCAATTATGTTTCGAACACCTGCTCAAGTGTCATGAACCTTGTGTCATGGACGTAGATTCGTAAACCTGTACTGGTTTCACATAGCTATGTTGGTTTCATATGCATGTTTTAATTCACTAAAGATACATCTTTCGTTCACACTCGCTAATGTCACACTCTAGTTTCATTTATCTACACTAGCTTCACATACCTACCCTAGTTGCATACACCCTCACTTGTTTCGTATACCTACACTAGTTGTATACACCCTCACTAGCTTCATGTATCTACACTCATGTCATACACCTATACTAATATCATACTTCAACACTGATATCAAGCAACCACAATAATATCATAGAAAACTAATTTCATACACTCTCACTTTTCAAATGCTACACTAGTTTCATGCGTCATCACTAGTTTCATACATCTATAGTAGTTTAATAAAACTTCATTAGTATAATGAAACCACATTAGTTACATGCGCCTAGTGTTACGAACAATAGTTTCACAACCCCACACTAGTTTCATACACCAATAAACCAACACTGCAGTATATTGATCCAGTGTTGGTATAGTAGTTCAATACACCTACATCAGTTCCATGTCTTATACAACCTCTCTCCTTCACGTACACATTCATTTCATACACCAGAATCCTTTTACACACTCACACAATCTCCCACGAAATGAAATATGCTCTCAAAGCCCTTCTACCGCGTCCAGAAATAACGTCTTCATCCCATGTTATTCATAATTTCATTAATAATGTCATTATTCAATTTGTATAACCTCGCTCTTACTGGTAAGAGATATACGTCAGGAGTGCAGACGATCGTCCCTGCGTCTCTCCAGACGACACGACAAATCCTTGCTCAAGACTCTCCTTAGCTCGAGGGTTCACTGTAATAAGTTTGGGATCATAGCAATCATTGGTGTTAAGTGCCTCTCTCTCTCTCTCTCTCTCTCTCTCTCTCTCTCTCTCTCTCTCTCTCTCTCTCTCTCTCTCTCTCTCTCTCTGCCAGGACTAGAGCACTAGGATAATTCCTACTTCGTGAAACATGGCGTCCACGAGAGAGAGAGAGAGAGAGAGAGAGAGAGAGAGAGAGAGAGAGAGAGAGAGAGAGAGAGAGAGAGAGAGCACATTCAGCCACGCCACCCAGTAAGTGTGGATCCGCCATAAAGAGCATTGCTGACTGCCCTCATAGTTCTGGCCTTGGTTGGGCCTCCCCATCTGGTACAATCGATGGTGTTGAGCTGGTGAACAGTTCGGTAGCAAGGGACGGTCTGGTCTCGTCCGTGGCGCCGGCCCAGGCAGGCGGTGGCTACCACAGGCCTGGCGACTTAAAGGGGGTAGCACTTGAGGGAGGGGGGGTTATGACGGGAGGGGCAACAAGCAGGAGAGGCATCAGAGAGGGTGAGGGTGAGAGGGGGGGATATTAGAACACCTCTGGCCTCCCTGTACAGCAAGCGGGCACCGGCCAGCACCTCAAGCACCATCATTATCAACCACGTCACCTTCAATGTCGAAAAAAATATATATACAAAGTTCCCGTTACTGTTTTATAGAACTAATATTACCTGTTATATACCAACTCTAAATGCAGTAAAATGAATGCAGTTAAATGAATCCGATGGGACATAGATCCAATAACTTTATCGGTACAACTTTCAAGAATTAATCAGACATCATAAGAGTAACGGATAACACTTCCTCATCAGTTTCAAAATTATGAAGAAAATTTAATCACTTCATTGCAAGATTAGAAACCATATAGTCGTCAGCAATTACCAAAAGAGGTTAGGTTAGTTTGGTAAGTTTGGTTTAGTTTAGGCCTTAATAGGTTAGTTTAAGTTAGGTTAGATTATATTAAGTTACTTTACGGCGCGTTCCGTTCAGCTATGTTAGGCTAGGCTGAAAGAAGTTCTAGTTTTCCAGCTTGAGGTTGACTCTGAACTATTGTACTGTGGTTCAAGTTCTATACGTTACATAAAAATTTTGAAATAGAACAACTATAAGCTTTCGCAGTCATCTGTACGTAACATCCATTAACTATCATCATTTCTACCTTCAGTGGCCTCTGTGCTTAATGAATCTGAAACGACAAGTGATTTTGAACTCTTGAGAAGGATAGCATGACCCCAGTGCAACAACGGTACAAGGCTACGGATATGGCTGGACAAGGATTAGACCATCACGGCTAGGCTACGGTTTGGATCGTCGCGCTTTGCAAGGGTAGGACCCCAGTACAAGCTGCTTTTATCTAGATGATCATGTCGCCTAGAACGTTGGGGAGATCCACAACCAGGAAACGAAATCTCTAATCATCATCTACAGCTCCTCTGGAGAAAACTGTAGGACCGACCTACCTCCGTGTGTGCGGTCCTCACTCCGATCGTCCGAGGATTTTAAACCTCACGATTTGGCTCTGGTGTTACGCACCGCTCGAGGCTTAACGGTCGTCAAATGATATTTCTTCTCACTTAAATGGCTGACCTGTACAGTTGTTTGCAGTATACTGCAAAGAGAATTTTCTTACGACTTCACTGACATTACTTAACTGTATTTCCATTTCTGTTCCCAGAGCCAGCTCAAGAGCTCAGAAAATGAAAAGATAATCCAGAAAAGTCGTGGCTCTGTGGAAATCTTGGGTCCTGGTATTCCGAAAGTATATGAACTAACTTCGCAAATGAAAACGGTAGGCTAATTGTTCGGACAGAGATCATACTGTATGGTTATGCACCATTCGAAGACATGACGACAAGGCTTTGATAGCCTGTGATTAATATAATTCGTTATTTTTCATGAGAGACTCCAGTCACAGACAGAAGTCTTTAATGAGGCCAGTGAAAAAAAAATGAGGAAAATGAATGACTTGATAGAAATAAAAAAAAAAAAAAGATACGTGTATTAGAATACAAGAGAAAATTCTTTTCCTGTTCCAATAAAATGTATGTTGTAAAAAAGACGCTCCTGTCTGTCTGTCTGTCCATACTTGATCTGTAGACACGGCGTAGAAGTTGCCAGACCTAAGATGAAAGAGCCCCACGCACAGTGACCAATAATTCATCCACTTCCTCGACAGGATAGAAATTGCTGGCTGCTAAAGAGAAACATTTTCAGAAAAATATTTTCTTGTTGAATTCGACGGCTATGTCGGCTACATGGACAGTATGGAGAGGGAGAATCGAGTCGACGGTCAATGATTACACCACTGAACAATATCATTCGCCGTTCAGGGTGTTGTGACCAGAGAGGGTATGCGTGGTGGTGGTGATGGTGGTGAGAAGGTAAGGTAGTCAGTCAGCTTGGGAGGGAATGGTAGTAGTGAGGGAGGGTGGTGTGGCCAGGCTCAGAGGGCTTAGTGGTGACGAGGTAGAAGAAACGAGCACTAAATGAATTGAATTAACAGATTCTGGACATAATCAATTTACCCCAAATCTTTACGCAAGAATTTTGCAAACTTACAAAAATGATAAAACACTGAAAGAAAAAAATGAAAATCAAGCTTGATTTTAAGCTCAAGTTCAAGCTAGACTCGGAACAAACCACTACCCAAACTCTAACCTAAACACCCACCCGACCACTACCAATCTGGGGAAACTTTACAACTGTGCGTAGATAGAAGTTAGCTTTCAAGAGTCGCCCCATAGATATGCAAATGACAAAAGTATGCTAATGGAGTGGCTGTTCGTTACTTTATGTAATACATTTAATTATGATATCGGAGTACGAAAAAAGAAGAGAGAAAGGGAGACAGGCTTTCATTGCGGTAGCTTAGTTCCGGGTAGACGGAAGTACCAGCGATCTTGACACGGATGGTATAAGACGGTTCCATACAACATGATCTCCAGCGGTAAGCCCTTCCGTGGGAGGCTGCTACTAACAACTTACTACTTGATAGGATAATAATAATAATGATAATAATAATAATAATAATAATAATAATAATAATAATAATAATAATAATAATATAATTATTAATATTATCATTATCATTATCATCATTATTATTATTATTATTATTATTATTATTACTTTTATTATCATTTCATTATCATTATTATTATTATTATTATCATTATTATTATCATTACCCTCAATTACTCAGTAACCTGTTCCTGGCGCTACCTTACTGAGGCGGGGAAAAGTGAACAGTTAGTATTAGTGGCAGTAAGAATGAAAAACCTCCACCTCTGCTTCAATACAGAGGTCCGAGATCATCGTGCTGCAAGAAAAAAAAACAAATGAAATCAACGAACAAACATTATTTCTCTCTTCTCGTGTCTCCTGTAGCATTTTCCCTACATTCTCCTCATCTGGCAGGGACCTGACCGTCTGCCCCTCGAAGTCTACAACGAGCGAAGAATCCATGCAGTTGCCAAATCATTATTCAAGCATGCTTGACGAGAACCTCTTCTTTAATAAAGAAGAAACGGCTGGTAAATGATTGCAATGTCGATATGGTGTACATTAGAAGCACACGCCAAAAGATCTCTTCGGCAAAGCCAAATGACTTCGGAGAAAAGAGTGAGAACGATTATCGACGTGACGAGAAAGATTTTAAAAAGGTTGCTATGCACCTTCTCCACCAGGATTGCATGAGCTTTGATCTGCTTGTGTTCCCAGGACAGCAGTCAGCCGTCGCTGGCAGCAACTGGAGGATAAAACCCCCATGGCTGAGCTCAGGACTTTTTCTACACCTTCGTCACGCTCAGGAACAAAGCTTCCTCACGTTTCTACTTAATTTTCCAGACTTTGTATCATTTCCAGAACCCGTGATACTTAAAGAACCGGATGATTTTCCAGACCTTGTCATGTTTCCAGACTCGGTAATGTTTCAAGACCCTGTAGGTTTCAGACCCAATAATGTTTCCAAACCCAAAATCATTTCCAGAGACAATAATGTTTCCAGACCATGTAGTTTTTTCAGACCCAGCAATATTTCCGGACCTAGTAATATTTCCAGAGCCAATAATGTTTCCAGACCCAATGATTTTGAAACGTACAAGTGGATAATTCTTTTCCCATTTTGTGTTTGTGTGTGTGTGTGTGTGTGTGTGTGTGTGTGTGTGTGTGTGTGTGTGTGTTGCCTCTGTTCACCAGAGGACGACCATTAAACGTTTGATGGTTATCAGAAGAGTTCCTCGGTGTGATATAACTCTCCCCTCGATAAACCCTCACGAAAGACTCCAGCTTCCGGGTCAATCCGCCATCCAGTTCTCCTCCAAGTCCTATGACCTTACCTTACGTGGCCACAAGGCTGATGTACCTTCTGGAAATGACACTGTAACATTCATAGGGCCCCACTGCAGAGAAAACAGTGGATAGATCATTCTTGACACTGGTATTAACAATGTGATAAGTAGTAAAACGAACGCCTCTGAATGAACTACGCGTTTTAAGAAAAAACATTCTGGCCGGCTTCAGGTGGGTCTGAGTCATTGCTTTACCACACATGAAACTTCGCGTGCTGGAAGCGCGAGTTGTCTCGCCTCACGTCCACCCAACTGGACTCCCAAACTGACGAGGAGAACCGGGTCGTAATTACAGACCTGGAGTTGCCTGGGCGTCTCCCTTCACGAATCAAGCAATTTGACTGTACTTCCAAAAAATAAAAAAAAATTAAAAAAAAAGGACTGGACGTGGAATATAGAAATGAGAAGAGAAATGTACAGAGTGGAAGGTGATTATCGAATGAATGGTTAAAGAACTCTAACAAGAAATCCTGTTACGTAAAGACTGATTGTTATAGATGCTTATGTCGAGGGAGATTTACAGAGGCCACATGTAGTGACTATATTTTACAATACACAACAGTCAGACAGGCACCTTCTCTGGAGACTTACAGAGGCCACATGTAGTGACTATATTTTACAATACACAACAGTCAGACAGGCACCTCCTCTCATTTGAACTTGCTCGTCCTGACGATAATTGATTTCAGCCTCTCGTCCAACATGAGGTCACTAAACCTTCTCCTGTCTCTCTTCACCAGACGACCTCACCTCACCCGATGACCTGACTTCGCCTCACCTCATTTCTCCGTGACCTCAAGCCATCCCACATATCATCTTAACCTGACCTCCTCCCCTTACTTCACGTGACAACCTCATTTCAACCTGACCTCGCGGTTCCGGATGACCTTAACTCACCTTAGCTAACCTCTCTTGACCTGACCTGACCTTAGGATAGGTTTTGATACCTTACCCTTTTGGAACCTAGCAACAAAGTGCCAGGTCAGCCAAAACCCAACACTCACTATCACTCCGCACTAGGAACAGAAGAACCTCTCATACACAAGTTGACAACACCGCTGAAGACTTCGATAAAGTACCATGCCAGGGGATGAACATGACATGAGTCAGAAGTTTTCCTTTTCCGACCCCCTTGATGGTTCACCTTTCGCCAGCGACATCTTGAACAGCATTTCGAGGTCTGTCAGCTGTATCAACACATATGTTCAATGCATAAAGTGACATTCCATCATTTCCACGAACCTCTTCTGGGTCTAGAGATCCTTTATTGTTCTGTTACTGTCTTTTCTAGATATCTCATTGTTTTCTACAACCTCCTCATTGCCTTTCATTAGCGTTGGGGTTTAACAGTGTCTCCCACTGTGAAAACACTAGTGAACTTATCATTATCAGGTCTTTGCATAACCTTACATCATCTTCCGTCACTCTTCTCTCTAAATCCCTTTGCTTGATTAGCTGCTCTGTAACTGACAATTTATTCCTGGTAAATTTATGGAGAAATTTTGGATTTCCTCCGGCCTTGTCCACAATATTCTTTTCAAAGTTTTTGTTACTTTCTTCTAATGTACTATAATCATTCCTCGTTGTCTCATATCTTACAAATGCTGCCTGGCTGGAGTACTGCCTATATCTTCGTCACAAAACATCTCAAAGCTTATATGTTTGAAGATATCTTGTATTGAAATGATCCCCTTTTTCTTTACATTCACTCTGCACTTGAGGGGTAGCTGTACACATGCGTGTACCCCTTCACTGCTTGAGATAGCTGTACACGTGTATACCAATTCACTGCTTGAGGGTAGGTGTAATTCACGTAAATACACCTTCACTGTTTGAGGGATAGCTGTATCCCATGATTATACACATTCACTGAAAATTACACAGAACCTTCACCCGTTTGTCCTTTCTAAGCTCCGTTTCCTAATTCACGTAGCCAGGGAAGCTGATGACTTTTGTGTACCTTCCACAGTTACATATTATCTTCAAGTCTTGTCTCCTCTTTGTCCTTTTAACTTCCTCATTTACCACACTATCAAACGTAAGTGTTATAGGATCACTTATTTTTCCAATTGGTGTACGACATATGTGTGAAGATAAGATCTAGCGACGATTCTAGTCAATGACGGTGTATTCCATCACTCTCATCTTCATCTGTTGACCGGTATGCTGGTCAAGGACAAATCACCTGCGCTCACTCTAAAAACTTGTTTCTCCATGACTCCCAGTCACAGTGAGAATCTAAATTCCCCTTAGAAGGTCTCTTTATAATTGAAATCTCCCGTTATCATCGCCTTAGCATCTCTGAGAAGTGCATATCTTACTGCTCCCCTGTATCATCCTAATTGTTCCTTCGTTGTTATCTTTGCTAAATCTGTTTTAGATCTTCAAAGTTTTGTGGAGAATTATGTCAAATAGGAACATCTTCCGCCATTACCTAAAACTTAGGAGTATTTCTCATCAAGAGGACCAGTCTTCCTCCTCCTTTTCATTCTCTTCCCCTCCTATCTCTCGTGCACTCCTCCGGACAAAACAAGCGAGACCTTATCTCTTAATTAAGCTTTGTTTCCAAATCTCCAACAATATCAGGTGGGTCCACCCGCTGCAGTGATGCGTCTGTTACAGTGGTGTACACCTGTTACAGTGGTGCATCTGCATCAGTGGAACATCTGTTACAGTGGTACACCTGCTGCAGTGGTGTACCGGTTACACTGGTCCACCTGCTGCAGAGGTCCACCTGTTACAGTGATATATCTGCTGCAGTGGTCCAGTTACCGTAGTGGTGCTCTTGCTACAGTGGTCCACCAGGTATAGTATTCCACCTACTACAGTGGTCCACCTACTATAGTGTATCCACCTGGAGTAATGTACCACTCGCCCGTGGGTGGAGAACAGGTTCTCATCCCTAGATTAAAAAGGAAGCATTCATGAAAAACAAATAAAAGACAAGAAGATCCAATCCACCAACAAATGAATCTAATGATCCCAAAATGTTCGACGTAGAAGAAAGACTTGACCCTAAATGTGCAGGTGAGGTGGACTTGCCCTTCCCTCCTCACCACACTCCCCCAACCCACCAGGGAAGGGGAGGATGTGACCTGGGTTGTGCGTGACATCAGCTGGGATCACCCCAACACTCATGGTCAGTTATCTCATCATGCATGTGGCGCACCAGACACGTGATCCATGCTCGATACTCCCCACGTCTGTAACTGGAGTTGACTCCTCCCCACACTGACACTTCCCACACTGTACGTGGCACCGACATTCCCCACACTGCACGTATCAAACACTTCCCCACAACGTAGATGTACTCCCATTCTCTACAACGCACGTGGCACAAGATGTTCTCCATATTCTACGTGACACTGATACTTCTTACTGACACTGGTGTCGGCACCCCGTAGAGATGACCCTCCCCATATTGCACTCTTCAGACTGTACGCAACACCTCCCACGTGGCACTAACATCCCCGGATGGCACGTGGTACCGACCCTACACAGTGGTACTAATACCCTTGAATGATACTGACAATGAAGGTGGTAGTAGCCTACACAAGGCTCCCTTTGGTCTCGTTGCGGATGGAACTAACTGGCTGGAGTACCCGACGTTCTCGAAGTCTACACCTCCTTACGGTTTCGACCGTGGTGCATTCACGGGTCGTCCGGGACCGAGTCCCAACACTGGTTCGAATCCTAGCCACAATAGCAGCTGCAGCGGTAAGGTCTGTGGTCAACGCAGCACCTGAGTGAGTAACTGGGATAACCCTTTGTGTCTACCTGAGGTAGCATGGAGTCTACGAGCGAGTCTCCATCAGAGAACTGATTTTTCACCAGTTGATCGGCGAGGTCGCCAGCTGCAGCAGCAATACAGACCCTCGCTGTGCCTCGCGGGTACCGATGCTCTTGTCTATGGTTATCTCTAAGAGGAAGACTCACAGCACCAGAGGAGGTGGAGGAAGGGAGATAGTCTTTTAACTTCCAGGAATCTGGAATTTGATCGGTGCTGCAGAAGTGATTGGAGGGTCACCATTGTGTCAGCCAGGGAGTTCGGCCGAGCGTTCTTGGAGTCTGGAGGATGAGGGTTCTTCGGTCTATGTTCCCGCACCTGGCTTAGATATGTACACTGTGAGATGAGGACTGGATTGGGCGTGTGAGCCTTAGCTGCTCACTTTCTCAAAACGAGGACAGTTACCAACAAATCACTACACACCGACTTTCTACAAAACTATAATGACCGCGGAACCGAGCGCAAGGTCAGAAATGGAAAAAATAACATGGCTTACACCACCATCAACTGGACGACTCAAAGCACCTCTACAGGACGGCTACAGCAGTGACAGGAAACAGACCAGTGAAACTGAGGATACAGAAACTCCACTACGCCTTTATTCTTTTATCCTCGAGAGCGTTCGCACCATGAACACGAACTATCGACATCTTCAAGGTTACTGGCTGAGTCACTCTTGGGCAAAAGTGGACTGCGCACTTCACCTCTCACGGTCACCCACCCTTAGACACCTAGACGTGGCCTTCAAGTACTGAGAGAAGAAATTCCAGGGAACACGTCGGAATCGAGGAAGTTCCTGGTACCCTTGAGAGCGTTGGGGCGTTCTCGTACACACACACACACCTCACGGGTTGCTAACCGGCCAGAGGTCCTGGAATAATGTGTCATGCTCGGTAAACGACCCAGGACGGGCGCGTGTCGCGGTAGACCAACCTACCAATACGTTACGGGTCGCGTGCGCAACTGATGATAAAAATGCATTCGATATCGCTGGCGAGAACCTATTGGTGCCGTTCTCAAGCAGATGAAAGCAACGGGAATCGATCATCGAGTCGTTTCGTCTGAATGTCTGGGAAAATTTATGGGAAATCAAGTGGCCAGCTTACTGCTAACGGACGTAGAGGAAGTGGTAGGGGAAAGGGAATGGGGGGACACAGTCCTCGTTATCAAAGAATCCAGTGACGTATCCTGGCCTCAGTGTGATTAGATAATCAAGCGGGAGCATGGAAGGGTATGGCAGAGATTAAAAATCCCGACAAATGATCGATTTAAGGACGATAGACATAACCAGTAACAGGAGAGTGTGTTAGGCGAGACGTGACAAGCATACATAAACAAATAGCATCAGATAATGAAAAGACACAGATAAACAAGCAAGAACACGGATGGATAACGAGAGATAAACAAGAAGAAAATATACCATCAAAGAAACGGAGAAAACTCCAGAAAAAAAGAGGACGTGAAAGTATCAGACAGACACAGAGGGAAGGGAAAGGACTATAAAAGTCTTGGCACAAAGCGTGCGGACACTGGAGTACCCTAAGCTCTCGTCGCCTAGCAGCAGGACGCCGTCCATCAATGATAATCATCGAAGCCAACTCGTAAATTCCAGGCAACATTCCAGTGTAGCCGTGCCGAGTAGTGGCGTAGGTTTTCCTGGAAGTGTTGGCTGGTGGTGGTGGTGGTGGATCGTGTGATGGCAGCGGCCGACACTGGGATATCGAGCGACCCACACCCACCATCACCCAACGTTTGTTTACATCGGCCAGCTGTCTCCGACGAAAACATCACGAAGGTCAAAAGTTAAGGAATTAGAGATCTCTCATATAATGATTGCCTTGCAGGGCACACGAACTGGTTCAGTGAATCACAGAGTATGCTGTGGGGCTTGTCTTTGGATAACAGATCTATCGTTCAAGTACTAGATTAAGAAGAAATTTACGTATTTGCACTATATTATGTACAGCCAGTCCAAAACGTACCGATGACTAAGAGATAATGACGGATTTTACAATCTTTATTATCATTATCATTATCATTATTATCTATATTATTATTCCAAAGATTGGAGAAGAAGGAAGAGTTAACAATCATCCTTTTCCGAACGATGGAACGAGAGGAAGGAGCCAAGCTCGGAATTTTCCTCGAAGGCTTAGCGCTGTCTGTATTCCTGCCGTACCTCGTTAAGACGGGAAATACAAAGAGATATATCATAAGACTTCTCATCACTATGATTCGTATCCAAATAATCTACGATGTGTGCTCATAGGCTGGCGCTTGGTCTTGACAGAATGGTTCGGCCAATAATGCTAGGCTGTGATGATACACTACCCTGCATGGCCCCATCCAGCAGCAGCTGTGGTGGCAAATCATCAAGGAACGCGACCTGGCGTCAGACTGGCCTTTGAGCAAGACGTGTCTAAAAAGAGAGATGTTTACGACCAAGGTACACCTGCCGGTACGTCTCTGCAGCTGAGTATGTATTTCGTCCTTTATCTAGTTATATCAGTAATTTCCTTTTACGAATCTACATCTACAGACCAGGAAAAAGGACGGTACACTCTCATGTTTAAAGACGCCATTAGGCAACATTTTGTTCCGTAGATGTTTTCACGATGGGACGTTTAGAAAGTGGTCCTCCGAAGTGTAGTCACAAATTCAAAATCGGCTGTGAATATTCCAGCCTAGTATAGTCTCGTGATTCTTACACACCAGACAAGATGTTCCCAAATCAGGCAACCTCTACCTTATTGTGAATGTGGTTCTTTCTGTCCGAAGAGTTACCCATTGAAATCTGTATCTGTATATACTTTCCACGAGAACAGAGGGCGCTACTACGAATGTTTTTACGCCGCAAGTGGAGGCAAGTCGAAGGTACCATCGACGTTGTGGTATCTAGTCGACGAACTACTCATGCCAAAGGAGTCTATCCTTTCCCTGCCATTGATTGTAGCGCAGCCATAAAATTTGCAGGGACCCCCCTTGAAGAAGGGGTCGCAAGGGATATATAATAATGATGATAACGAGAACGGGGTAAAAGTGCATAAGAGAAACCCACTAGGGGTCACGGTCCAATTTCCGTTGTTTGTTTTCATGAGCCATTGTGGCCGCTGACAGTCTTGTATCACGAGCTCAAGGCTGGTTCTGTGAATCATGATTTGATGACCAACGCCATACTCACACGTGACTTTGGACACACCTGGTGGAAGGGAAGAAAATCAACTGGACAGGAAATTGGTCCAAGCTTTGGATTGTTTTCTTTACTACTTTTGATTTCATATAATCTATCGTGTCTGATTTCGCGTTTAGATTCTAGACCTGTTAGGTTGTTCGAGTCTCGGTTCGGTGCAGTTACTTAAGCCAGTCCCTGTTAGCCTCACTGAGGAGGAAGGACGCCAAGACAGTCCCTTAGGTTAGGTAGATCAGAAATTATATTTAAGTAATATTACTGTCTAAAAATGTTATGCAATTACATGAACTTGCAAACGAAGGCAAGAAAATAAAAATCATATCTTGGTGACAGGATATGTACTTTGTTTTGAGAATAATTGTAAATAACAAAATCTTGGAACTCTCTCGTGTTTTGGACTAGCAATGAATACGTCAGCGTCCGTACGTCCAAGCTCACTTTATCGAAAAAGTTGGTGATTCAGTAAAGATTCCATTAGTGTTGACTCACTCCCTCCAATCATAACTATATCAATAGGCAATACATAGCGTAAAATAAATCTACATTTGTCATGAGGTTATCCTGCGGAGGAATAACGTGTTCTCTTGGAAGAAGACGGCATCAAAGAAAATGCGAAAGGCCGATAAATCTATCTTTACCTTTAGAAAATTTCGCGGCTGCATAGACCAAGCACTGCTGTAACCAGGCGCATCCATTTTGTTATTAGGAAGCGCGTATGTCACGCATGTTATCGCAATATATAACTGTGACAAAGTGGCATCGAGCCACTGCCAGATCGCTTTTGTACGACTGTACTCGAGTTACGGTGAGTCTGTTACCGTGGAATCCCACACCTCCAGAAGATATTCGTTATCATGATTCGTTATCACGACTGAGAAGGTGTAATTCAAGATAACATATCATGAAATTGAATGGAACTTGGTTTTTAGGTAAAATGATGATAACAGTGTGGTTGAGGATAATAATAATGCCACACTGAACCGTGATGATAACGACGATCTAGAAATGATTTCTCAGTATATTCGAGACTTGAATCATGCTACATTATATTCATCTTCACAGTCATGATAGTGCATTTACAATGATTAGATATATCAAGACAACGAACTGGTGGATGAACAAATAATTCCAGTGTAACCTGTAATCATGCGAAATTGCCTATACAGAAGCAGTCATTGACACCAGTCCCCCAAATCAACGTAATTTTGAAAAGTCTTATATGTGTCGTGATCATGGAACTTGAGGACACTGGGGTATAAATCCATGAATTATCTAAGATAATCATAACACTATTTTAACGTTCCTATAATTCTGAATACTGGTAGGGATCTTAGAGCAAGGAATAATATATCCTGTAGAATATTGGATTATTATTCACGACCTTAAGGGAGGGAGGGAGGAGTTGTGGCTTGCGTGACCGTCACTATCACAACCCTGATATAAGACTGAACCAGCGGGTGTCAGTGTCTGGTGACAGGAAGGTGCAATACCTTTGAATGTTTCAGATTCCTCTACCAAGACGTGTCAAAAGCTGATAAGGTTGAAGGTGACTATATGGTGAGTTGTGATATTCATCGTGCTTTACTTACAGTTTCCGAACTTGATGAACTTGGTGAAAAGATCACGTGATTTAGGAATATGCTGGTAGCCAGGTGGTAAATGGAACACGAAAAATCGAACGCTCTCGCGAGTATTCACATTTTCAGGGACAATGAAACATATATTATGTAGGTTTTACTGATATATAAGGTATGTAATGCGCATGTCCTCATCATGTGGAGGTCAGGCAGGAAGATCAAGTGAGAAATGTGGCCACAAAAGGCAAAGGTCAGGTTACCGAAGGCATTCCAGCTGTATATATATATATATATATATATATATATATATATATATATATATCATAGAACATACAAACCTCCAACAGCCAGGATCGAACCCGGGACCCCTGTGCAAGAGGCGGGAATGCTAACCGCTAGGCAATGGGCCTGGCTAGTAGGAAATAACTGTTTGAATACTATTTACTCGAGTACCCTTCGTCTCACGTTGGTGAGCAACGGGGTCTACGCCGGTCATTTCCCAACAGGCGCACATAGCCAGCAGATAGCATTTTACCGAACCTAACTGTACAACGCGGAGGTATGTGAATACGAACATAGTGCACAGAAACGCGCACCTTCATAGAACATACAAACCTCCAACAGCCAGGATCGAACCCGGGACCCCTGTGCAAGATGTATGTGCATATATATATATATATATATATATATATATATATATATATATATATATATATATATATATTTAATTTTTCCGTTCATGTTAGGCCATTTCCTACGATTGTGAGGTAGCGCCAGGAACAGACAAAAAAGGGCCTTATTCGTTCACATTCCTTAGCTGTCATGTGGAATGCACCGAAACCTTTTCACAACCAGGCCCCACAGACCTTCCCTAAGTTTATCCCTGACGTTTCACATGCCCTGGTTCAGTCCGGACACTGACAGAATGTTGACTCCGGTATACCACATCCTTCAAATTCACTCTATCCTGCGTACGTTTTTCACCCTCCTGCATGTTCAGGCCCCGATCACTCAGAATCTTTTTCACTCCATCCTTCCACCTCCAATTTGGTCTCCCGCTTCTTTGCGTTCCTTCCACTTCTGAACCCTTTCCTCACTCATTCTCTCTATTCAAACTATTTCAACACACCCTCTACTGCTCTTTCAATCACACTCTTTTACCACTCTATTCAAACTATTTCAACACACCCTCTACTGCTCTTTCAATCACACTCTTTTACCACAACTCTCTTACCTTTTTATCAAACTCGATCAAATCACACTCATCTCAGTACATACTCATCTACAGCCTATACCTCGCATCCATATGATATCGTTGGGACTACTGCAACTTCAAAAATACCCATTTTTGCTCTCCGAGACAACGTTTTCTCTTTCCACACATTCTTCATCGCTCCCAGAACCTTCGCCCCCTCCCTCACCCTATGACTCACTTCCGCTTCCACTCCCTGCCATTTCCTCTCTCAGGTATCTAATCACCTTACTTCCTCCAGTTTTCATTCATGCAAACTCACATCCGAAGTAACTTATTCCCCAACTATGCTAAACCTAATAACCTTGTATTCATTTACATTTACTCTCATCATTCTCCTTTCACACATTCTTCCAAACTTAGTCACCAACTTCTGCCGTTTCTCAATCGAATCTGCCGCCAGTGCTGCGTCATCAGCAAACAACAAATGACTCTCTTCCCAGGTCCTCTCATACCCTACAAACTGCATACTCGCTCCCTTCTCCAAGACCCATGCATTTGCCTTCCTCACCACCCCATCCATAGACAAAGTCACCAGCCATGGTGACATCACATACCCCTGCTGCACACCGACCTTCACTGGGAGGGAGGAGAGGTGGGGGTTGAAAGAGATACATGTCAGTCTCGGAGCGAGACTAGAGTTTGCTAGTGTTGTGGGGAGCAAGACATGTGAATCAGTTCTTACTTGCTCATGATACAGCTCTGATGGCAGACCAGAACGAAACCCCAGGCGCTGTTGCCAGAGTTTGGAAGAGTATGGGAAAGGAAAACCTGTGAGTAAATATTAAGAAATATGTGATTATGGGATGCAGCGAGAGAGGAGGGGTGTGAGACAGGATAGTTTAAGTTTGAATGAAGAAGACCTGGAGAAGGGAGAAGGGAGAGGCTGCTTTAGATATCGAGGTGTGCATATGGGCAACGTCTGAAACCATGGAGACTGAAGGGAATCAGACGACGGAAAATGAATCCAGTAAGATCCTGGGTATATTAAGGCGCGTGTTGATGAAGAAGAGAGGTCATTGTCTGTGAAGGACAAAGATGAAAATATTCGATGGTAAAGCAGTCCCACCATTTTCTTGTCGATCAGAGTCTCGGGATTTCAATGAAAAAGAGAAACAAGAGTGGTCAGATGTGATGGAAATGAGATGCCAGACGACGGTCAGTGGCGTGAGGTGAATTAATCACGTAAGAAGGGCGAGTGTGAGGGAGAGAGATGGGCGGTCATGAGCACAGTCTGAATCAGAGAGGGGTCGAGCGAACCAAGGCTGTGCTGAAATGGTTTAAGCGCCTGGAGAGAACGAGGAAAGACTGACTGATTAGGAGGGCCTACGTGGTAGATATGAAGACTCAAGCGGGTAAAGAGGATGACGAATAAGCGTATAAGAGTATGGATGGAGTGAAGGAGTTACTGGTGTACCAGGGTCTGAATATTCAGGAGCAGGGGAGGAGCGTGCATTGGAAAGAATGAATTGATTCGTTCGGGTGGCGACCGACGCGTTGTCAGAGGAGAGTGGGGTATATAAAGTGAAGTAAGTCGTGTAAAGCGGACGAGGTAAAGCATTTCGTCCCAAGGGCGTGGCTGGTGGGCTGTGGGTCCGGGATATCACACATGACAACGAGAGAAGAGTGGATGTGTTACCAAATTGGGTCGCTGTTCGTTTGTTACTGACGCGAACTCACTTTATCAGATAAGGCTGTTAGATATGACACACACACACACACACACACACACACACACACACACACACACACACACAGTTTTTACTTTTCCAAAAGAGGGAACAGAGAAGGAGTCCAAGTGAGGATTTTCTCCTCTGTTCTTAGCGCTACCTCGCTAATGCGGGAAATGGCGAATATGTATGAAAAAAAAGAAATATATATATATATATATATATATATATATATATATATATATATATATATATATATATATATATATATATATATATGTGTGTGTGTGTGTGTGTGTGTGTTTTGAGAGCGAGAGGTAGAGTTAGTTCTGGAAGTAAAATGAAAAGAAAGACAGGATTTCTTTGTCAAGAATCGTCTGAAACGTTTTTCTTCGCCTTTCTTTGTTGATAATAGTCTGAAACGTTTTCTTCGCCTACCAACGCATTCTATTTTTCTTCAGAATTCCTTTATCAGTTAATCAGTCAAAATCTTGGTAACGCGTGTGTAAATCACGGGTCGTGAGGTTCTTCTTGCTCTTCTGAGACGGACGTGAACCGATGGAGAGAGAGAGAGAGAGAGAGAGAGAGAGAGAGAGAGAGAGAGAGAGAGAAAGGAGAGTATGGGTGTCCCCGGCAGCTGGTAACGACCAGTTTAAACACCGAGTCGCGAGGTATATCAGTGAGACATTACACGTAGCCAGAACTGCTGACGGCCCTGCCATCTGTCGTGATAACATTTACGAAACGTTACGTTACGTCTTTTTTTTTTTTTTGTCTTCCTGATGATAGACGTTATCATACCCGATGTATAACAGGAAGGTCACGAGGGAAGAAGAGATAGATAGATTCTAAGGCATTTATTGAATGACTGTAATGAGTTTTAACCGGTTCTCTTTGGGTTGGAGGACTGGATCACTCTCGTTCTGATGTGGCTTTAAGTGTATGTGTGTGTGTGTGTGTGTGTGTGTGTGTGTGTGTGTGTGTGTGTGTGTGTGTGTGTGTGTGTGTGTGTGTGGTTTGTGATGGCGTATTTGTTCAGCAAGGGAGAGTTTTTCTAACAATATGGCCCAGTCTGTTAACCTTTCCTTACCACCGCTCAACAACCTGAACTTTTTTTAAACACCTTCGACATTCATTGCACTTTCCCCGCCCCTTGTATCATTCATCCACCACTACTCTCTCCTTATAGAAGTATCTTGCTTCACAGCCTTTCCCACTCGTTCCTTGCTTAGTGTCTTCTTATTATTTCCACCTGTTCATTTACCTTCTGTCTACCTACAGCACAGAATTCCTTGACATCGAGAATGTCTAATTAGTTCGATAACATCTTGAAATGTGCATCTGTCCATCTTTGATGCATCATATTGCGCTCTATATACCTTCAATATAACGAACATCAATGTAATATTAAAAAAAAGAGTAATTTAGTCGTGAAATCTATTTGCTGTCTGAGAACCGAGAACTAATTTGATGAAATCAAAATCCAGACAAAGATTGATAGTCAACTTCGACATAGAGGGTCAGTGGTTGGGGCCAAGGGCAGCAGGCACACCTGTGTGAGCAGGTGGTTTGGTTAACCTTCCACGGACACTTGTGGTGAGATGGGTCAAGTGTGTCACACCTGCCGCAGGTGGCCTGTCCCTGGGATCCCCCTCCAGCGCCGTGCACATCGGCTGCATGTTAAGTTCCACTCACTCGTCAATTCAACTCATAAATAAATTTCGTCTAACGAAACTTCCACCCCAATATGCTCGGCACTTATAACTTAGCAACATTACTAGTAGACCCCTTACCCCCCCATCCTAAACCACCCAATAATCAACCATTAAATCATCCACTAGAAAAAAAAAGTTACCCCTGCACCCTCACTTTCAGTTACCTATACTCACTCTAGATCCCCATTCCACTCCGCCTACGAGTAGGTCATTGACAAAACGTATATTCAGTAATGAGTCCACAAGCACTAAACAACCGGCTTCCCAATCTGGTATTTAACGCCACTCAACCAGACGTAACCACAATCTGAAATCACACTCCCTAGACATGTGCGAGTTACACTTTCTCGTATGCGTTATGATCAGCATCCATCCTAGCGGGATCGTAAACACAGAAGATCCTTCATACCGAAAATGCAACTACGATTCCTGCTCAACTGTCCAACGCTCTCCTCACACACACACACACAGACACACACACACACAGACACACACACACACACACACACACACACACCATCGCACTTCTTGAACCCGTTGTCACCCCCGGTTGACCTGACCAGTTTCCAAAGGATTGTGGAAGCAGTACAAAACTCACCTATCAACTTTTGCAGTTTCTCTCTCAACTCTGCCACCAGTGTTATATCATTAGCAAACAGCAACTGACTTAATGCCTAGGCCCTCTCGTCCCCACTCTCCACGACTCTCGCACTTGCCTCCCTCATCACCCCATCTATAAACAAACTGAATAACCTTGGTGCCTTGGTGACATCACGCACCCCTGCCGCATACCAACCTTCACCTGGAACCATTCACTCTCCTCTCTTCCTACTCGCAACACACGCCTCACCCTTGATGAAAATTTCTCATTGCTTGTACCAGTGTATGTGGTGTATGTGGGTGGGTTAGGCCATTTCTTTCGTCTGTTTCCTTGCGCTATCTCGCTAACGCAGGAGACAGCGACAAAGTATAATAAACAAATAATATATATATATATATATATATATATATATATATATATATATATATATATATATATATATATATTTCTCTTTTCTTTCATACTATTCGCCATTTCCCGCATTAGCGAGGTAGCGTTGAGAACAGAGGACTGGGCCTTTGAGGGAATATCCTCACCTGGGCCCCTTCTCTGTTCCCTCTTTTGGAAAAAAAAAAAAAAAGTGAGAGGGGAGGATTTCCAGCCCCCCGCTCCCTCCCCTTTTAGTCGCCTTCTACGACACGCAGGGAATACGTGGGAAGTATTCTTTCTCCCCTATCCCCAGGGATAATATATATATATATATATATATATATATATATATATATATATATATATATATATATATATATATATATATATATACAGAGAGAGAGAGAGAGAGAGAGAGAGAGAGAGAGAGAGCGGTTTACACCAACGGGAACCAAGCAATCCTCCTCATCTCTTCCCCCCAGACTCATACGGCGGTGCGGCCGTGTTTTGAAAACATTCATATTCTCTGCCTCACACGACGTCCTCACTTCATGCCGTCAAGCTGACACTCTTTCGAGACACCTCCTACCACTGTTTGCATTCTAAGTTTCTACTGATGTTCCCTGCGTCCTCTTACCACCCAGCTTTGAAAAACTCTATCCTCATCCAAATCGTTTAGTGGATTCAGAAGCTTCTAAGTCAAAATAGGATCCCATATTCTTCTAAGTCAAAATAAGATCTCTTACTTTCCGTATAATCTTTCAGTATATTACTTCCAGCCTCTCTTCATCGTCTACACATCCTGACTGATAAAGGTGCTGTTTTGATGCACAAAAATATATATATATACACTGTTTCCAACTGGTATATATAAGCTTCGGTGAATTATGGAAACCATGACAGAGCTTCATCTCCACATGAACACTATTATCTACTGGTTGTATTATAATATTACAATTTCCACTACTCTCTATGTTAACACACGTCCAACAGAGATGGATGATCCTCCTAAATCTTTGTGGCTCCTTCTAGTATACACTGGTGCAAGTAATATTACTTTACCGTACACAAAAATATTCCTAACCTCAATATTTCCCTTCACGTGTCCCCGACCCTCCACCAAATACCGAGTTTCCCGACGGCAGAATTGCCCAGGATGGACAAGTCCATTTTCTCTTCTTGCCACCGAGTCACCGACATCTTCAGTCATCCGTCTCTGGTCTCACTCGTCATACTCCTCCTCTGTTCTACCACTGGCCCTCGGAGGGCTATATGTTCTACCACTGGCCCTCGGAGGGCTCTATGTTCTACCACTGACCCTCGGAGGGCTACATGTTCTACCATTGACCCTCGGAGGGCTCTATGTTCTACCACTGACCCTCGGAGGGCTATATGTTCTACCACTGACTCTCGGAGGGCTATATGTTCTACCACTGACCCTCGGAGGGCTATATGTTCTACCACTGACCCTCGGAGGGCTCTATGTTCTACCACTGACCCTCGGAGGGCTCTATGTTCTACCACTGGCCCTCGGAGGGCTCTATGTTCTACCACTGACCCTCGGAGGGCTCTATGTTCTACCACTGGCCCTCGGAGGGCTCTATGTTCTACCACTGACCCTCGGAGGGCTCTATGTTCTACCACTGACTCTCGGAGGGCTATATAGGAATTCAGCCACCATTCCCTTAGGTCACTAGATCGCGACCTTAAACCCACTGAGCTCGACGGTACTACCCTTGAGCACAGTGATGCGATGATGGCCCGACCCCTTTGGGGTCAGGTCAAAGAGCAGGTCATCATCATCATCATACCCAAGGATCGTACCGTTGTGCTCAAAGGGATCATATTGTCGTACCCATGGCCCGTGCCGGTCGTCCCAAAGTACCTGAACTTTGCTCTTCCACACACACACACACACACACACACACACACACACACACACACACACACACACACACACATCAACTTCTAGAAAAAGAGTGAAATGACCCATTGAAACAAATTACTTTAAAAAAAACAGCGAGAAACAAAGACGCCGTCAAGGTGTATGTTCCGCAAATAACCGCTGCAGACGGTGGGGTGGCCGGGACAGCTGAAGGCCACAGTAGCGACAGGTAATTACTCGAATGTTTGAGTTGACTTTCCTCTTAATGTTTCTTTGTTCTTCGTGGGGCGCATGTCGACGGCTGCCCACCTCAACGCACACCCCACCCGCTCTCCCCTTACACACACACACACACACACACAACACACACACACACACACACACACACACTGCACTTAAGCTGTCTCTCTCTCTCTACTTTCCAATATTTGATATGTGGTCTGTTCACAGGCAGGTTTTCCTCAAGCGTTCGCAGAAATGATGGGTATATATGGAAATAGACGGTGATATGAACGTGACGGGTGTTTGATAGTGACATAGGTATATATATATATATATATATATATATGATATGAATATATATATATATATATATATATATATATATATATATATATATATATATATATGATATGAATATATATATATATATATATATATATATATATATATATATATATATATATATATATATATATATATATATATATATATATGGACCAAGCACTTGGTCTATAAAGATTGGCGTTGGACGGCGAGAATCAAGTGTGATGTTGGGATTTGAATAACTTTAAGTAATGGCACCTGATGAGGAGGATTGTCTCCACGAAACATGTCGTGCCACATGTATAGAAAAATTACATGTTAAATGTGTGTGTGTGTGTGTGTGTGTGTGTGTGTGTGTGCGTGTGTGACAGGCATATGCATATGCCGGACGCGTGGGCTCCAAACTAACAACCACCAACAGCAACAGCGAACAATAAAACAAAAGATCTCACCGTTCTCGTTAAGCATAAACCAGACGTTCTTCGTCTCCGCTTCCACGAACGGGCGCGCGCACGTTCGCCCATCGCATAATACATATATATATAAAAAAAAAAAACTACATCGTTACGTGGAGTTCGGGCAATTCTCGCTTCTATATCATATATTACCTGCCATTTACCTCTTACTTATGTCGTCCTGAATGATTGAGGAAAACGAGCCTGGGAACGTGTAAGACCCCCTGCATATAAGGCAGCGCTGGAGCGGAGCAGACGTTGACGCGGGTCTGGTTCGCAGAAGCTGTCTAATTTCTCTCTCTCTCTCTCTCTCTCTCTCTCTCTCTCTCTCTCTCTCTCTCTCTCTCTCTCTCTCTCTCTCTCTCTCCCAGGAAGGTTTTTAAAGAATTATTCTCACAGCCATGTCGCCGATGTCATTACCGTTGATATTTTACCCAGTATTACCCGGGATATATATATATATATATATATATATATATATATATATATATATATATATATATATATATATATCTTTTCTTTCAAACTATTCGCCATTTCCCGCATTAGCGAGGTAGCGTTAAGAACAGAGGACTGGGCCTTGAGGGAATACCCTCACCTGGCCCAATTCTCTGTTCCCTCTTTTGGAAAATTAAAAAAAAAAAACGAGAGGGGAGGATTTCCAGCCCCCCGCTCCCTCCCCTTTTAGTCGCCTTCTACGACACGCAGGGAATACGTGGGAAGTATTCTTTCTCCCCTATCCCCAGGGATATATATATATATATATATATATATATATATATATATATATATATATATATATATATATATATATATATCATCCTGGGCGTGCGAAGAGAGTGTGTCTGAATCATACACACATTCGAAGTCAGGGATCCGGAACTCGTTGGTAATTGCGAACGGCCGGGAGGTTTCATATTGGCCGGTTAAGTCAGAGGAATATATCACCGAAGAGGTAATGTAAGAACGTACACGACGGCCACGACCTGGGGGGTGGGCGGGCTCTCACTGGCCGTAAACCATGAGAACTGGGTAGGATATATGGAGGGAGAGAGAGAGAGAGAGAGAGAGAGAGAGAGAGAGAGAGAGAGAGAGAGAGAGAGAGAGAGAGAAAGCAGAGAGATGAAGAGACTAGGAATTTGGGATGGAAGAAAATGATCTTTTGGGGTTGAAAGAAGATGTGCACTGGCCGGGAGTACAAAATGTATATATAATATACCATGTAGGTGTTGTGATGATGCATTACACGGGCATTATACAGATGTAGAATACGGGCAGTGGAAGGATGTAGAATGAAAGACTATTAATGTTCACAACAAAGGACCGGATGATGTAGAAAAACGGGAATTATGGGTGTAGAGAGCAGCCACTAGGGGATATAGAAGAACATGGGTTCTGGTGGATACAGAATACGAGCAAGGAAGGTGATGAAAACGGGTAGCGGGATGTTCGAATACGAACGCTCTGGGATATTTTACGCGGGCACCCACAGATGCGAAGCGAAGGCGCTAATGATACAGAAAACGGGTGAAAAAAAGAAAACACAAAGACCGAACTTTTGCGGTTCAGAGACGGAGAAGAGAACGAGCGTTGAGGGCATGTAGAAAACGGGTCCAAGAGAGAGTGCTGACGTAAAAACGACAATAATATCATTAATGATAATAATAATAATAATAATGATAACAAAGATAATAATAATGATAATGATAGATAATGATAATAATGATAATAATAAGGATAATAATAATAATAATAATAATAATAATAATAATAATAATAATAATAATAATAATAATGATAATGATAATAGTAATAATAATTATAGTAATAATAATAATGATAAGAAGAAGAAGAAGAAGAAGAAGAAGAAGAAGAAGAAGAAGAAGAAGAAGAAGAATATGAGGCAAGACAGAGAGTCAATAGGTTGAGGTCGGGAATATAACTCCTGGAGTGTACACCTCCAACTTCGCCATCTGTCTGAGGAGAGAAACACACCAGCTCACAGCAGTAGGTTATTTACCGGTCGAGAGCCCCAGTATAGTACGCCCTCACAACAATTGATTAGCACAGCGGTACAAGGCCCTTTCCTAGCAACATATCTAATAGTTTTCGAGAAAGACCGAAACTACGAAGTAATGACCGCTTTTAATATTTCAGGAGCCATAACAGTGGGGACCTGAGTATTTACGTTCCTTTAAGATTCGTGACCAGAAACAGATGTAGGGTTTCGCACTGTGGACATTATGGACACAAAGGCCTTAATCATCAGGTCACTTATCATCGGAACAAGTACATATTATACCCTGAGAAATCAGTATCCTTTTACAACGGAAACCCCTGAATAATGAAGATCATCAATGATAATGGAGCTATGTTAATAGATAACCGTAATAATCGAGGCTCTAAATAACCGAGGCTCTTAATAACCGAACCTTTAAATAATGAACCTAACCTAGATAATAGGTTCTCAAGACAGGAGGGTTCCATGTAATCGATTCTCCATAGAGACAAGATATACCTTTTAAGGACTGACTCCAACAAAGCTTGGAAGCTTTGAGAGATCCTGAGTGACATACATATATGAGAATAATGGCTCTAGAATCTCCCGTCACACACACAGGGGGAGGTTGGCTCAGGCATGGTGAGGCACCAGCTTCAACACAGCACGACAAGCACCACTTGGGAAACAGGTGTGTCAGCCGACAGCACAACTGGTGTCGCGAGGACTTTGATCAGTGTGTCTGCCACACAGATGTTCCTACCCCACAATCATTCTGTGTCCTAAGACTACAGTTATACAGAGTCACACGTTTTGGTCATACGTGTGTAAACAGGCCTCCTTCCCGAAGTCTGTAGAGAGATTGTATGGGAGGTATTCAGTGTGGAAGAGGGAGTGTGTCGATGGCTTGATGCGAGACAAGTGTGGAATAAAGGAACACTTTGCTAGGAAGATGTGCCTGTGCGAGGCAGTGTAAGGCACAACACCCTATAATGCAGAAATAACGCTCACACACACACACACACACACACACACACACACACACACACACACACACACACACACACACACAGATACGCTTCTGTTCAATATGTCACCGGAGAAAGTGCCCAGGATATGGAAAATAGGCAAATGTTATACAAATGTATATGAAGATGACCGAGAACAGACGCTGAACCTCAGCCCGGTCTCACTAACACGTGTTGAGTGTAAGGCTCTGCAGAAATTATTTTAGAAAGCAGGTGGATGACTTTCTACGGAGAGGAAAACACCTGCGAAAGACAGCATGGTTTGAAGGAGGGGAGGTCATGTATGACAAACCTCTTCGAGTTCTACAAGAGAGTGAGCTCAGTCCCTGACAAAATGGAAGGCTCGGTGGAGTGTATCTAGACTTCCAGAGAGGGAGGTCTGATTTAGAAGCTGACATCATTGGGCAGGAATAAAGGAAGGACACCCCTTCGATGGATGGTGGAAGGAATCAAAGAACACATGTTATAGAAATGACCAGCGGAGATGCCCTAGGGTTCTCTTCTGTGACCATTACTCTTCTTGATCTGTCAGTGAGTTTCCTGAAGGTATAGACTCGTGCCTGAGTATGTTTGCAGATGATGCAAAGGTCATGAGGGAAGTGAAAAAGCGAGGAGGACTGCATACACTTACAAAGGGAACCTAAACATACTCCAAAGTTGGCCTGAAACATGGTTGGTGAAGTTCAACCCGTGCAAATGTAAAGTGATAAGGATGGGGACAAAGCGAAGGGCAGCATCAATATGATTATCATCTAGCAAGAAATAAGCTTCAGGATTGTGTGTGTGTGTGTGTGTGTGTGTGTGTGTGTGTGTGTGTGTGTGTGTGTGTGTGTGAGAAAGGTGCGAGTCGACATCGTCCCTAACCTGTCGCTATAGTCCCATGATAGAAGAATAATGTCTTCTTATAAATATCTGAAGATCCTTCAAATACATGGATCAGGATGTATTTCAGCAAGCTATTTATATCCTATTTAAGGTCAGAACTAGAATATGCTTCTCAAGTTTGGTCGAGACACCTAAATAAGCACAGAGAGTTAAGACAAGGTCTAAAGGAGGGCAACAAAGATGGTATCAGAATTAAGAGATCTAAGTTACATGGAAAGGCTGGAGGATTGAAATCTACCCACCTTGAAAAACAGGAAAGAGAGGGATGTTTTGATCACGACCTTTAAGTTTTTAAAAAGAGAGATCTCGACGACGTGGAAAGTGGACAGTTCTTCAAGATATGTAGGAATAAAGCAGCCACGGGAAATGATATGAAATTACGTAAAAGACTTGTTGAAAGGATGTCAGGAAAATACTTCTACCTTAAAAGAGTGGTGGTTGAATAGCAGAGAATGGCTGTGGGCATGGTCGATGCAGAATGTTCAAAGAGATGGGGCCCAATTAGTGTAAAAACCCCTTCCTCGTACGGTACAGAAAGGCAAGTACAAATAACAAACTCCATACACACAGCCTACCATGTTCTCCTTAATTACCATTAAGCCTGACAAGGTCGTCCCTTGGCTGGGGTTGGTAATTACACGAGTAGAACACATTTATTCTCCGAGTCCCGTTCAGGTATCACAATCACTTCCCAATACCATAACATAAAACTAGATCAGGGTTATCCTGACTCAATACATATCATATCAATATTCTTTTCTCTTCCAGTATCACAAACAGCCTCGTTCGAAACCCAGTGGCATGTTACTCTCTGAATTCATTTGCATTCATTCGTATCCACTGCTGATTCAAGTCCCTTGACAAGTGTCCAGTTGTGGAACCTTCACCGACCTGCTTTGGATAAGTGAGGTTTGGCTCCTCCTATCATCACTGCCTATCTGCAAAGTACTCGTGGGATCCCCATCTCGCGAACTTTCTCTTCTATCATATAAAAGTTTACGAGCTTGTGCATGCTCTCCATACTCACTCTCATCGGTTCAGTTTTTATTCACTCGTCTACCACTTTCACACTTTGAGAGCACTTCCTTGTATGTTTCTCACAAATTTCTTGCTTAATTTCATGTTATGGCCTCTAGTTGTTCATCTTTGTGTGTGTGTGTGTGTGTGTGTGTGTGTGTGTGTGTGTATGTCTAATCACCTGCTTATTTATGAGGAGAGAGTTCTACTCACGTGGGGTCTAATCCCTTAAACTTTCTCTACAATCATACAACTCTTTTAAACATTTTGTATTGTGTCACTATTCACAGTCTCTTAGTTTATGCCATTCATCCACTGTTCTCAAGCCACAGAATTAGACTTTCACATCTTTAACATATTTCTTGTTTAGTTCCTTAGAGTCGTCTCTTGTTGCTCTGTCTTTACATCTCTCGAGACACTGTTCACTGTCAACTGCATGAAACGAGTTCAGAAACTCAAAGGTTGCGATGAAGTCACCCTTCACTCCTCTCTTTTCTTTGGCGGGTAAGATTATGGCCTTTGATATTTCAATGTCACACTTTTCTTAACTCTGGGCCCATCTTTGCTTCCTTCTTCTAGACTTTCTCTGTTAGTTCTATTCGCTTCTTCGGATGGGATGACCAAATTTGAGAAGCATATTCTTATTTCATGGCTAGAATGTATGACATGATCATCTTAGCTGAACCTTTCCATTTCCATGTAATTAAAAGCGACTTCAATTCTTATCTGCAGCAGTTCGTCACCTTTTCAATTTTCCTACAGTTTTCCGACGGTGGCAAGAGATCCGAAGCAGAATTCTAAGGCACGAGCTGTTGTGCACAGGCGATCCAAACCCATATGGAAAGGGTTCCTCCTCCTCCTCCTCCTCCTCCTCCTCTTTTGTTCCCTTTCACTAATGTAATTCTCCATCCATCACAGATGTCTCCCTCTTATCCCTGCTCCTGAGGATCTACCTTCCCTACCAGCCTACTATGTGGCATGGTGTCAATCGCTCTCTGACAGTCCAGGAAGAACACGCAATCCTCCTATCCATCCTGTTGTTGAAAACGGAGTTCACCCTTTCTTAGAAGCCTGACAGACTTGTTACACTCGACCTCCTTTCCTTAAATCTCTGTTGTCTCTAACTTGGGTCATTCCTCCTTGTACAAGTATTCATTCGTTTGCTTTTGATTATCTCTTCCAGCGTCTTTACACACCCTCCTCGTAAAGATGGACGCAACCTTAGCTCCCTCCTTTCAGTTCCTAGACACGACACCCTCCTCCAATGACACGCTGAACAAAATCTTAAGTGCTCTATCGAGTGTATCTGAACACGTCTTCTCATGTGGAGAGATGACTCTCGTACCATGAACCAGACATAGGTTTAACGTCCATTAGTAGTCTGCTTGTCTGTTTTCTAGCAATATCCATGCTTTCCGAAGCCTATTCCCAATTCCGTCTCACTCGTGCCTTCCAACGTGAGAACATAACGGAACTTAGTCATCTGGTTCCACGCATCTCCTTAAATCCTCCTCCACAACTCTTCCCTTTTGAATACTGTTGCTTGACTAGCTGATCTGTAATTGAAAATGTACTCCAGATAGATTTATGGGAAAGATTTAGATAATCGCTGTTCTTTGTCTACGATATTCTTTTCATAGTGTCTCTACGTCTTCTGTTCTATACTGATGTATTGATAATTCCTTTAGCATATTTTTTCTGTGTTGGCTGATTGTAGCGCTGTACTCCTGATAGATTTATGGGAAAGATTTGGATAATCGCTGTTCTTTGTCTACGATATTCTTTTCGTAGTGTCTCTACGTCTTCTGTTCTACACTGCTGTATTGTTAATTCCTTTAGCATATTTTTCCTGTGTTGGCTGATTGTAGCGCTGTCTATATCCCCCCCCCCCCCCCATCCCTCCTCAGTACAATTCTACCTATTTGCCTTTTGACATATTTGACCGAGCCATGATTCTCTCCTATCCTTCCACCTCCATCATAGATTTCACGTAACTCTAACAAAGATCCATATCATGGCTATGGGTATCCATTTCTCTCTACATGTTCTCACAGAAATGGTGTAACTCTGCGTAATTTTCACAGGTATATCTAATCTCTTGATGTCGGGTTTACTCTCAAATCTTTATACACCAAATCTTTTCTAAGTCTTGATGAATCACATAGTCATACCTGGGCATTACATGGCCACTTATCCAAATGATGTATCATGTGCAGCGTTTTCAGTCTCGCCATTTCTTAACTCTCTCGTGACCTGAGCATCCTGCCGGACATGTGTCACTCTGAACCCGAAATCTTCAAACTGGTTGTTTACATCGATCAAGAACAGCAATGATCCCAAGACAGAGTCATGCGGAACACCAAAGTGGTGACTTCAACCCACTGAGTAAAGACTCCTCTGACATGATCCCCAAATGTTCCCTTCCACTGTAATGATTTCAGTCCACTGGAGGAGTGTCCCTCCCTGATTCCTGTCTGAAAATCCGTTCTCTGTAATAACCTACCACTGTGCAATAATCCAAATGGCTTCTGACACACCGGGAACACACAGCCCAACCATCACTTTGGTATTTAGCGATTCTTACTGTACGGGAAAGGAGTTTTATACGTGTGTGTGTGTGTGTGTGTGTGTGTGTGTGTGTGTGTGTGTGTGTGTGTGACAACTATTTGTGATAATTTGTGTGTTACGGGGGGCGAGTTTTGCACTCGTACTGTCTCTTAATCTTTTATATATGAGTATGAACCATGTCTTTACTCCTACACACACACACACACACACACACACACACACACACACACACACACACACACTAGCCTATGACTGGTACCCATGTTTGTGTGTGGGCGTGTGTGTGTGTTCACGAAAAATTGCGTGCAAATATTCGGGTGCCTGTTTCTAATTGCGAGAAAGCATTTATACGTTTACTGCACATATTTGGGTTCAACATCACACAATCACGTGTGTTAAGACTTCAGTACCAGCATTAGCAAACGTGTTGCTGGAACTGATACTCTCTCTCTCTCTCTCTCTCTCTCTCTCTCTCTCTCTCTCTCTCTCTCTCTCTCTCTCTCTCTCTCTAAGATACACACACACACACACACACACACACACACACACACACACACACACACACACACACACAATTATCACAGAGTGGAGCACCATCAGCTGCCTTGCTTCACCATAACTAGACCAAATTATTGGAAACAGTCTCATGAGTCATAAATACCAGCACAGCGATATAGTAACACCTTCCAACCTTCCCCACCTCTGAAGTCTTTCCCAAGGACCACTTGACATCCTCCAGCAGCAAGTGACCCTTGAGCAAGACTGTAACGACCCTTGATCACCGCAGCATGAACCTTGGGTATTAGAGACTGACCTACGACCTTACCCTTGATTATGACAGTGTTGCAAGATACAATGATCAAGTGAGCTGCAAGAATTGACATCTTGTCCTTAGCTTAAATCCCTCTCTGTTAACGGTACCGTTAAATTCCCGGGGTTACGGCTTTGAGTTCGTTTTCTGAAAGAGCAAACACGTATGTGATCTTCCTCATGTCAATCCGACGTGTCAGTTCACCTTACTCTACTGACAGCTGCAGAGGAGTCATTCGGTCTCCACTGAGTCGTCTCACCCTAACATGAGATTCTCTGCCTGATAAACATAGCTTGATGAAATACTGCAACGGAAATTGGAGGCCTTTGTTAAAAAAAAAAAAAGAAAAAAAAAAAGGAAATCTCCTCTGAGAATCTAGGAGGGAGAGGAATGTCTCAGAATTCTTGTTGCCCACTTTCGCCACCGTCTTGCATTTCTGTCGGTTATCAGACACTTGAGATAGTGAGCCGCTGGCTCTTGTGTCCCTGGGATTCCTGACCTCAGGTCATCAAATGATCAGAGACGTTTCATGACAGTCATGCAAGCGCTTGCTTACTATCGTATCTTGATAGCCGACGAAAATGGCTGAATATACCTATACCGAACGTGATTTTTTTATCTGCCACCAAGTCTTTTGTGACCCATTAGATTATGTCCGTCATTGGGTTTAGCCCACGCTCGCCAAGGGTAGGGAACAGCGTAAAAAGAAAATATATCTGGACCCTTGACCCCAGTGTAGTATTACAACACCTAATTATCTGGCCACTGGAGTGACGCATACAACCTGGTATGAGGAAGGATGTAATGCATCAGCAACAGGTTACACTGAGAATCACTCGGTTTCAATATTCATTTTTTTTTTCATCTATTTATTTTCTGCCTTGATTTTTTTTTCCTTTCTTTTCAAACTGCTAGTCGTGATGTTGGAGGACCAATCGCCCCCTTTCTCTCCTTTGCTTTGACCAATGGTAAGTTTGGTGATCATTTTCTACCGTGGAAAAAACATAAACAAATCCATCGGACTCGTAAAACGCCAGCGTTTGACGACTCCCTCCCTACCTGGCCTTAGAGAGATTCTCCCAACTGACCGCTCTCCCTGATCACCCATCTCGCTGGTCATGACAAACTGTCTCGTCATCACGAAACATATCATTAGTAAAAGATAAAATAATCATCTGCCAGAATGGTTCATCTAATGAACAATAAGCACGACATTACGAAATATCAGCTGGGCCAATTACTCCAAACCAGGGTGTGAGAAGGTATGTATGTATTCTCACATGTGGACAGCCGACACAAACATATCACCGTAACAGATTCAACCTAACCAAATAACACAGGAGAAACATGGTGTCCTATCTCATAAATCATCACTACAAAAGAAATATAACACATTTCTCACATCAGGAGAAATAAAGCTGTGTGAAAACTAGAAATCTCGAGAATGAACGTCAAATCAATGACTACTTCACTGGATTAGTTTTTTGTTTTTTTCTGTTACAGACCAAACGTACGTAATTACTTGTGGATCACACACAGAGATTGCTGCAGTATCGATGAAAAACAGAGTATACCGAATAAAACAAAAGAGACCCCTAATGAGGTAGAGAAAAGCTTCTGTGCCAATATAACCTGTTATTGTCTCTATGTATAACAAAGCCCATGAATCCCAGATGTCCCCTGACATGCGAGATACAGGTTAGGTAACGGCTGTATCCAAGGGCGTGGACGACACTGAACTATACATACACTAGTCTCACACGTGTCATTATCTGCCTAATATACATATATATATATATATATATATATATATATATATATATATATATATATATATATATATATATATATATATAAAATCTACTGGTACTACACCAAGCGTAGCTAACTTCTCGAATCCAAACAAGGTAATGCCTTTCGTTATCACAGTGGAGTACTAGGATCGTCACACAAACGGTGTTGCACTTAAGATACGAATTATTGGACATGGAATATCCTACTTGCATTGCAGTTGACCAGCAAAAAGCTTTTAATGCAGTGAACTCTTGTCAGTAGACGCGTGAACACCATTCTAATCTATCTTTTGTTTCTTTAATCTAAACGTTTAAACTAAAATATCTCACCAGTTTAACGCTTTTCTCTTAACTGATGACACAACATTCTCACTAACACATGAACACCAGTGCTCTAACACAATTCGTCCATAAACTGAAAAAGATGGATACATTAACGACTGTTTATGTTCCTCTGAATATAGAAAAAATGTAGCCTATGTCTTGCTACAGGGCGTCAGACCATTATGATAAAATCAAGTGGTGTGGCAAAAGAGAAATTAAAGATTGTGGCTACAGGAGAAGTCAAACTTATTGGCCCTTATGTAACTATGCCTTCGAAAAGGTGAACTTTGGAATGAGAAATCCTTTTATTTTTCCTAAAGTCTAAAGTATTATGATTACGCTGAAATTACATAGGGTTCTGGTTAGGATTCTACCTCTTGATGTCACTTATAACCACCTAATCACCAATTCGAAATAGGCTACCATTTCAATGCTGACTCTCATCCTAGGCAACATTTTCGCTCTTTTATAAAATGTTTAATCATCATACTCTGCTACTCGTATATATCCGACCTGCATTTGTACGCTACTTTTATTCCTCCTTCTAATTACGTCCGTAAATGTTGCTACAAACCCGAACTTCATAGATTTCCTAGAAAGGTGTATTAAAACCCACTTAACGAGGCACGAAAACGTCTATCACTCCTCGTTCAAGAGTGATCCAGTATCGTGGTTCAGCAATGATGACAAAGAGAAAGGACTTAAAAATCTAGAATGAACCACCCAGATGACGTTGTAGGTTGTAGCAATACAACGTAGTTTACAGACTTCGCAAACACTGTACCTGGCATCCTTCAACGACGAATCAAAATTCTAGTTTTGTCCGTTTTTAACAACGTTCGTGTTTACTGCACTCTCTCTTTACAGAGAACTGCTCTGAAAATTTTTGATCGCTTTTGTATTAGTAAATTTCATCCTATGTTATATATTGACAAATATATATGATTTTTGCTTCATAATCAGTGCATTTGTTGATTTCTGGTGTTTGTCGACTACGCATTTTTGTATCAGTGTAAGACACACGTTAATCATATGATGGCTGTATAATCAGGATATAGTATGGAGGGCTGTGTGTCTACAACAAATTATTCTGTAATAATCTATCATCGTAAATGGATTTAAAGAGGCAATATAGATTTGCATTTCTTGGAACAGAAGTGAAAATATGGTATATAACTCACAACATCGTAAGTCGGCATTTGGTATAACATATAGACTAATAGTTTATCGATTTGTATTTTTGTATTAAAACCATGTCTGGACACCTTGAGAACGACAGCAATACCCTTTAACTTCAAGGTTTGAACCCTTGAGAACGACGGTTCGATCTTTTAACGAAAACCCTTAAGCACGACGATCCGTTCGATTCCTTTAGCATCGAACACGACGGGGTGAACCTTGGGTAATCTAGCCCTTGACTTGAATATTGTGTAGTCAAGTCAAAAGCTATACTGTCATACCTAAGTGTCGTACCGTCGTGCTCACTTTTCAACCAAACAAATCTTCCTCAAATAATATATATATATATATATATATATATATATATATATATATATATATATATATATATATATATATATATATATATATTGGAAAGGATCACAATTTTTGCGCGTGATCAAGATATTCCTATGAGTCCACGGGGAAAATGAAACACGAAAAGACTCCAAGTGCACTTTCGTGTAATAATCACATCATCAGGGGAGACACAAGAACGCTCGTTGTATGTTTTGGACAATCACATGTTTACCAAATGGCGTCCTAGCTTCGTCTCTTCGATGTATATCAACTGACTGTTATATTCCTCTCTTGTGTCTCCCCTGATGATGTGATTATTACACGAAAGTGCACTTGGGGTCTTTTCGTGTTTCATTTTCCCCGTGGACTCATAGGAATATATATATATATATATATATATATATATATATATATATATATATATATATATATATATATATATATATATTATATTTTTTTATTATACTTTGTCGCTGTCTCCCGCGTTTGCGAGGTAGCGCAAGGAAACAGACGAAAGAAATGGCCCAACCCCCCCCCCCCCCATACACATGTATATACATACGTCCACACACGCAAATATACATACCTACACAGCTTTCCATGGTTTACCCCAGACGCTTCACATGCCCTGATTCAATCCACTGACAGCACGTCAACCCCTGTATACCACATCGCTCCAATTCACTCTATTCCTTGCCCTCCTTTCACCCTCCTGCATGTTCAGGCCCCGATCACACAAAATCCTTTTCACTCCATCTTTCCACCTCCAATTTGGTCTCCCTCTTCTCCTCGTTCCCTCCACCTCCGACACATATATCCTCTTGGTCAATCTTTCCTCACTCATTCTCTCCATGTGCCCAAACCATTTCAAAACACCCTCTTCTGCTCTCTCAACCACGCTCTTTTTATTTCCACACATCTCTCTTACCCTTACGTTACTTACTCGATCAAACCACCTCACACCACACATTGTCCTCAAACATCTCATTTCCAGCACATCCATCCTCCTGCGCACAACTCTATCCATAGCCCACGCCTCGCAACCATACAACATTGTTGGAACCACTATTCCTTCAAACATACCCATTTTTGCTTTCCGAGATAATGTTCTCGACTTCCACACATTTTTCAAGGCTCCCAAAATTTTCGCCCCCTCCCCCACCCTATGATCCACTTCCGCTTCCATGGTTCCATCCGCTGACAGATCCACTCCCAGATATCTAAAACACTTCACTTCCTCCAGTTTTTTTCCATTCAAACTCACCTCCCAATTGACTTGACCCTCAACCCTACTGTACCTAATAACCTGGGGATAGGGGTGAAAGAATACTTCCCACGTATTCCTCGCGTGTCGTAGAAAGCGACTAGAGGGGACGGGAGCGGGGGGCCGGAAATCCTCCCCTCCTTGTATTAACTTTCTAAAATGGGAAACAGAAGATATATATATATATATATATATATATATATATATATATATATATATATATATATATATATATATATATATAATCACCATCAACAAATTCATTTGTAGATCTACCACAGACCCATTTCGTCCTACGAGCAACCACTTCGAGTAATGACAAAGTGCAACCATGACTCGTCAGTTAAAGACCTACAGGTGTGTACATTGTGTACGATAACCTGTATGAAAAAAAAAGACTGTGAACCTCCGTGAGTGCGTACGTGCACGTCATACAGTGTGTGTACGCTTATCATCGTCCTTTGCGTGTCGTGCCGTGAATAGTTTCTGTGTCTGCAGCAGCAGGCGTGCCTGTGTTAAGTGTCTTGACGTGTGTGTACACGTGATGGTGTGCTGGGGAAACCAGACCCAGGCTGCTGCACGTGCACTGTGGAAATGCCGAGTTGAGTCTCTTGGCCCCAATGTCTGCCTGTAATGGGACAGCCTGGGCCGCTGAAGTGTGGCTGAAGTTGTATGTGACTGGAGTTGTTCTCAGGATGTGGATGATGTTGTCCTGGGTGTGGCTGAAGTTTTCGTCAGGATATGGATGATGCTGTTGTCAAGATGTGACTGAAGTTGTTGCCAGGGTATGACCAAAATTGTTAGTGGGTAAACAAAGTTGTCAGCAAGTGTTTGAAGTTGTCTGTGCGAGGCTGAAATTGTCAGGGAGTGTCTGAAGTTCTCATGGAGTGTCAGAAATTGTCATGGAGTGGCTGAAGTTGTCAGGGCGTGGCTTAAGTTGCCAGGGTGTGGATGAAGTTGTAAGGGCTAGTCTGAAGTTGTCAGGGAGTGGATGAAGTTGTAAGGGCTAGTCTGAAGTTGTCAAGGAGTAGATGAAGTTGTCAGAGCTAGTCTGAAGTTGCCAGGGAGTAGATGAAGTTGTCAGGGCTAGTCTGAAGTTGTCAGGGAGTGTCTGGAGTTGCCATGTCGTGGCTAAAGTTGCTAGGGAGTGTCTGAAGTCGTCAGGGCGTGGCTGAAACTGTCAGGATGTGGATGGGATTTCAAGGTGTGACTGGGGTGGCCGATGTGTGTGTGTGTGTGTGTGTGTGTGTGTGTGTTTGGTTAGAGTGCAGCAGGTTCGATTCTGGAGCGTTGCAGGTTGTGGCTGGAGGTGTAGCCACACCTCTCTCCTCACACCATATACCCCTCAATCATTGTTCTGGCCTTGGAATACCAAAGAAAAGAAGGATGTTGAGAAGAAAAAAAAGAAAAAAGTACAAAAAATGGAAGTGACAAAGTTATAGATAAAACGGAAAATGGATTAACAGTCCATATCCTGAAAAATTACTACGTGCAGTAGAAAACGAATATTGAAAACGAAAATCTCGAAGAAGATGCCGGAAAAAAATACAGGAATGATATGTGAAACAATGACACGATCACTTACATACCTTATCAAAATGGTTTGTTGATAGAAATAACTAACCTCCAAATCAAAATGGTTTGTTGATGAAATAACTAACCTCCAAATCAAAATGGTTTGTTGATGAAATTACTAACCTCCAAATCAAATTGGTTTGTTGATAAAATAACTAACCTCCAAGTCAAAATGGTTTGTTGATAAAATAACTAACCTCCAAATCAAAATGGTTTGTTGATAAAATAACTAACCTCCACATCAAAGTGGTTTGTTGATAAAATAACTAACCTCCAAATGAAAGTGGTTTGTTGATAAAATAACTAACCTCCACATCAAAGTGGTTTGTTGATGAAATTACTAACCTCCACATCAAAGTGGTTTGTTGTTAAAATAACTAACCTCCATATCAAAATGGTTTGTTGATAAAATAACTAACCTCCAAATCAAAGTGGTTTGTTGATGAAATTACTAACCTCCACATCAAAGTGGTTTGTTGATGAAATTACTAACCTCCACATCAAAGTGGTTTGTTGATAAAATAACTAACCTCCAAAGATTGGCGGCTATGTTGTGCTCCACACCATCCACCCCTTTCCCCCCCAGTCGTGTTGGTCCACCCCATCCCCTAGTTATGTTGTGGTTTACTTCCCCTCCCTCCTTTCCTCCAGCTATGTTGGGGGTCTGCCCACAGCCCCAATCACCAGCTATGTTGGGGGTCTGCCCACAGCCCCAATCACCAGCTATGTTGGGGGTCTGCCCACAGCCCCAATCACCAGCTATGTTGGGGGTCTGCCCACAGCCCCAATCACCAGCTATGTTGGAGGTCTGCCCACAGCCCCAATCACCAGCTATGTTGGGGGTCTGCCCACAGCCCCAATCACCAGCTATGTTGGGGGTCTGCCCACAGCCCCAATCACCAGCTATGTTGGGGGTCTGCCCACAGCCCCAATCACCAGCTATGTTGGGGGTCTGCCCACAGCCCCAATCACCAGCTATGTTGGGGGTCTGCCCACAGCCCCAATCACCAGCTATGTTGGGGGTCTGCCCACAGCCCCAATCACCAGCTATGTTGGGGGTCTGCCCACAGCCCCAATCACCAGCTATGTTGGGGGTCTGCCCACAGCCCCAATCACCAGCTATGTTGGGGGTCTGCCCACAGCCCCAATCACCAGCTATGTTGGGGGTCTGCCCACAGCCCCAATCACCAGCTATGTTGGGGGTCTGCCCACAGCCCCAATCACCAGCTATGTTGGGGGTCTGCCCACAGCCCCAATCACCAGCTATGTTGGGGGTCTGCCCACAGCCCCAATCACCAGCTATGTTGGGGGTCTGCCCACAGCCCCAATCACCAGCTATGTTGGGGGTCTGCCCACAGCCCCAATCACCAGCTATGTTGGGGGTCTGCCCACAGCCCCAATCACCAGCTATGTTGGGGGTCTGCCCACAGCCCCAATCACCAGCTATGTTGGGGGTCTGCCCACAGCCCCAATCACCAGCTATGTTGGGGGTCTGCCCACAGCCCCAATCACCAGCTATGTTGGGGGTCTGCCCACAGCCCCAATCACCAGCTATGTTGGGGGTCTGCCCACAGCCCCAATCACCAGCTATGTTGGGGGTCTGCCCACAGCCCCAATCACCAGCTATGTTGGGGGTCTGCCCACAGCCCCAATCACCAGCTATGTTGGGGGTCTGCCCACAGCCCCAATCACCAGCTATGTTGGGGGTCTGCCCACAGCCCCAATCACCAGCTATGTTGGGGGTCTGCCCACAGCCCCAATCACCAGCTATGTTGGGGGTCTGCCCACAGCCCCAATCACCAGCTATGTTGGGGGTCTGCCCACAGCCCCAATCACCAGCTATGTTGGGGGTCTGCCCACAGCCCCAATCACCAGCTATGTTGGGGGTCTGCCCACAGCCCCAATCACCAGCTATGTTGGGGGTCTGCCCACAGCCCCAATCACCAGCTATGTTGGGGGTCTGCCCACAGCCCCAATCACCAGCTATGTTGGGGGTCTGCCCACAGCCCCAATCACCAGCTATGTTGGGGGTCTGCCCACAGCCCCAATCACCAGCTATGTTGGGGGTCTGCCCACAGCCCCAATCACCAGCTATGTTGGGGGTCTGCCCACAGCCCCAATCACCAGCTATGTTGGGGGTCTGCCCACAGCCCCAATCACCAGCTATGTTGGGGGTCTGCCCACAGCCCCAATCACCAGCTATGTTGGGGGTCTGCCCACAGCCCCAATCACCAGCTATGTTGGGGGTCTGCCCACAGCCCCAATCACCAGCTATGTTGGGGGTCTGCCCACAGCCCCAATCACCAGCTATGTTGGGGGTCTGCCCACAGCCCCAATCACCAGCTATGTTGGGGGTCTGCCCACAGCCCCAATCACCAGCTATGTTGGGGGTCTGCCCACAGCCCCAATCACCAGCTATGTTGGGGGTCTGCCCACAGCCCCAATCACCAGCTATGTTGGGGGTCTGCCCACAGCCCCAATCACCAGCTATGTTGGGGGTCTGCCCACAGCCCCAATCACCAGCTATGTTGGGGGTCTGCCCACAGCCCCAATCACCAGCTATGTTGGGGGTCTGCCCACAGCCCCAATCACCAGCTATGTTGGGGGTCTGCCCACAGCCCCAATCACCAGCTATGTTGGGGGTCTGCCCACAGCCCCAATCACCAGCTATGTTGGGGGTCTGCCCACAGCCCCAATCACCAGCTATGTTGGGGGTCTGCCCACAGCCCCAATCACCAGCTATGTTGGGGGTCTGCCCACAGCCCCAATCACCAGCTATGTTGGGGGTCTGCCCACAGCCCCAATCACCAGCTATGTTGGGGGTCTGCCCACAGCCCCAATCACCAGCTATGTTGGGGGTCTGCCCACAGCCCCAATCACCAGCTATGTTGGGGGTCTGCCCACAGCCCCAATCACCAGCTATGTTGGGGGTCTGCCCACAGCCCCAATCACCAGCTATGTTGGGGGTCTGCCCACAGCCCCAATCACCAGCTATGTTGGGGGTCTGCCCACAGCCCCAATCACCAGCTATGTTGGGGGTCTGCCCACAGCCCCAATCACCAGCTATGTTGGGGGTCTGCCCACAGCCCCAATCACCAGCTATGTTGGGGGTCTGCCCACAGCCCCAATCACCAGCTATGTTGGGGGTCTGCCCACAGCCCCAATCACCAGCTATGTTGGGGGTCTGCCCACAGCCCCAATCACCAGCTATGTTGGGGGTCTGCCCACAGCCCCAATCACCAGCTATGTTGGGGGTCTGCCCACAGCCCCAATCACCAGCTATGTTGGGGGTCTGCCCACAGCCCCAATCACCAGCTATGTTGGGGGTCTGCCCACAGCCCCAATCACCAGCTATGTTGGGGGTCTGCCCACAGCCCCAATCACCAGCTATGTTGGGGGTCTGCCCACAGCCCCAATCACCAGCTATGTTGGGGGTCTGCCCACAGCCCCAATCACCAGCTATGTTGGGGGTCTGCCCACAGCCCCAATCACCAGCTATGTTGGGGGTCTGCCCACAGCCCCAATCACCAGCTATGTTGGGGGTCTGCCCACAGCCCCAATCACCAGCTATGTTGGGGGTCTGCCCACAGCCCCAATCACCAGCTATGTTGGGGGTCTGCCCACAGCCCCAATCACCAGCTATGTTGGGGGTCTGCCCACAGCCCCAATCACCAGCTATGTTGGGGGTCTGCCCACAGCCCCAATCACCAGCTATGTTGGGGGTCTGCCCACAGCCCCAATCACCAGCTATGTTGGGGGTCTGCCCACAGCCCCAATCACCAGCTATGTTGGGGGTCTGCCCACAGCCCCAATCACCAGCTATGTTGGGGGTCTGCCCACAGCCCCAATCACCAGCTATGTTGGGGGTCTGCCCACAGCCCCAATCACCAGCTATGTTGGGGGTCTGCCCACAGCCCCAATCACCAGCTATGTTGGGGGTCTGCCCACAGCCCCAATCACCAGCTATGTTGGGGGTCTGCCCACAGCCCCAATCACCAGCTATGTTGGGGGTCTGCCCACAGCCCCAATCACCAGCTATGTTGGGGGTCTGCCCACAGCCCCAATCACCAGCTATGTTGGGGGTCTGCCCACAGCCCCAATCACCAGCTATGTTGGGGGTCTGCCCACAGCCCCAATCACCAGCTATGTTGGGGGTCTGCCCACAGCCCCAATCACCAGCTATGTTGGGGGTCTGCCCACAGCCCCAATCACCAGCTATGTTGGGGGTCTGCCCACAGCCCCAATCACCAGCTATGTTGGGGGTCTGCCCACAGCCCCAATCACCAGCTATGTTGGGGGTCTGCCCACAGCCCCAATCACCAGCTATGTTGGGGGTCTGCCCACAGCCCCAATCACCAGCTATGTTGGGGGTCTGCCCACAGCCCCAATCACCAGCTATGTTGGGGGTCTGCCCACAGCCCCAATCACCAGCTATGTTGGGGGTCTGCCCACAGCCCCAATCACCAGCTATGTTGGGGGTCTGCCCACAGCCCCAATCACCAGCTATGTTGGGGGTCTGCCCACAGCCCCAATCACCAGCTATGTTGGGGGTCTGCCCACAGCCCCAATCACCAGCTATGTTGGGGGTCTGCCCACAGCCCCAATCACCAGCTATGTTGGGGGTCTGCCCACAGCCCCAATCACCAGCTATGTTGGGGGTCTGCCCACAGCCCCAATCACCAGCTATGTTGGGGGTCTGCCCACAGCCCCAATCACCAGCTATGTTGGGGGTCTGCCCACAGCCCCAATCACCAGCTATGTTGGGGGTCTGCCCACAGCCCCAATCACCAGCTATGTTGGGGGTCTGCCCACAGCCCCAATCACCAGCTATGTTGGGGGTCTGCCCACAGCCCCAATCACCAGCTATGTTGGGGGTCTGCCCACAGCCCCAATCACCAGCTATGTTGGGGGTCTGCCCACAGCCCCAATCACCAGCTATGTTGGGGGTCTGCCCACAGCCCCAATCACCAGCTATGTTGGGGGTCTGCCCACAGCCCCAATCACCAGCTATGTTGGGGGTCTGCCCACAGCCCCAATCACCAGCTATGTTGGGGGTCTGCCCACAGCCCCAATCACCAGCTATGTTGGGGGTCTGCCCACAGCCCCAATCACCAGCTATGTTGGGGGTCTGCCCACAGCCCCAATCACCAGCTATGTTGGGGGTCTGCCCACAGCCCCAATCACCAGCTATGTTGGGGGTCTGCCCACAGCCCCAATCACCAGCTATGTTGGGGGTCTGCCCACAGCCCCAATCACCAGCTATGTTGGGGGTCTGCCCACAGCCCCAATCACCAGCTATGTTGGGGGTCTGCCCACAGCCCCAATCACCAGCTATGTTGGGGGTCTGCCCACAGCCCCAATCACCAGCTATGTTGGGGGTCTGCCCACAGCCCCAATCACCAGCTATGTTGGGGGTCTGCCCACAGCCCCAATCACCAGCTATGTTGGGGGTCTGCCCACAGCCCCAATCACCAGCTATGTTGGGGGTCTGCCCACAGCCCCAATCACCAGCTATGTTGGGGGTCTGCCCACAGCCCCAATCACCAGCTATGTTGGGGGTCTGCCCACAGCCCCAATCACCAGCTATGTTGGGGGTCTGCCCACAGCCCCAATCACCAGCTATGTTGGGGGTCTGCCCACAGCCCCAATCACCAGCTATGTTGGGGGTCTGCCCACAGCCCCAATCACCAGCTATGTTGGGGGTCTGCCCACAGCCCCAATCACCAGCTATGTTGGGGGTCTGCCCACAGCCCCAATCACCAGCTATGTTGGGGGTCTGCCCACAGCCCCAATCACCAGCTATGTTGGGGGTCTGCCCACAGCCCCAATCACCAGCTATGTTGGGGGTCTGCCCACAGCCCCAATCACCAGCTATGTTGGGGGTCTGCCCACAGCCCCAATCACCAGCTATGTTGGGGGTCTGCCCACAGCCCCAATCACCAGCTATGTTGGGGGTCTGCCCACAGCCCCAATCACCAGCTATGTTGGGGGTCTGCCCACAGCCCCAATCACCAGCTATGTTGGGGGTCTGCCCACAGCCCCAATCACCAGCTATGTTGGGGGTCTGCCCACAGCCCCAATCACCAGCTATGTTGGGGGTCTGCCCACAGCCCCAATCACCAGCTATGTTGGGGGTCTGCCCACAGCCCCAATCACCAGCTATGTTGGGGGTCTGCCCACAGCCCCAATCACCAGCTATGTTGGGGGTCTGCCCACAGCCCCAATCACCAGCTATGTTGGGGGTCTGCCCACAGCCCCAATCACCAGCTATGTTGGGGGTCTGCCCACAGCCCCAATCACCAGCTATGTTGGGGGTCTGCCCACAGCCCCAATCACCAGCTATGTTGGGGGTCTGCCCACAGCCCCAATCACCAGCTATGTTGGGGGTCTGCCCACAGCCCCAATCACCAGCTATGTTGGGGGTCTGCCCACAGCCCCAATCACCAGCTATGTTGGGGGTCTGCCCACAGCCCCAATCACCAGCTATGTTGGGGGTCTGCCCACAGCCCCAATCACCAGCTATGTTGGGGGTCTGCCCACAGCCCCAATCACCAGCTATGTTGGGGGTCTGCCCACAGCCCCAATCACCAGCTATGTTGGGGGTCTGCCCACAGCCCCAATCACCAGCTATGTTGGGGGTCTGCCCACAGCCCCAATCACCAGCTATGTTGGGGGTCTGCCCACAGCCCCAATCACCAGCTATGTTGGGGGTCTGCCCACAGCCCCAATCACCAGCTATGTTGGGGGTCTGCCCACAGCCCCAATCACCAGCTATGTTGGGGGTCTGCCCACAGCCCCAATCACCAGCTATGTTGGGGGTCTGCCCACAGCCCCAATCACCAGCTATGTTGGGGGTCTGCCCACAGCCCCAATCACCAGCTATGTTGGGGGTCTGCCCACAGCCCCAATCACCAGCTATGTTGGGGGTCTGCCCACAGCCCCAATCACCAGCTATGTTGGGGGTCTGCCCACAGCCCCAATCACCAGCTATGTTGGGGGTCTGCCCACAGCCCCAATCACCAGCTATGTTGGGGGTCTGCCCACAGCCCCAATCACCAGCTATGTTGGGGGTCTGCCCACAGCCCCAATCACCAGCTATGTTGGGGGTCTGCCCACAGCCCCAATCACCAGCTATGTTGGGGGTCTGCCCACAGCCCCAATCACCAGCTATGTTGGGGGTCTGCCCACAGCCCCAATCACCAGCTATGTTGGGGGTCTGCCCACAGCCCCAATCACCAGCTATGTTGGGGGTCTGCCCACAGCCCCAATCACCAGCTATGTTGGGGGTCTGCCCACAGCCCCAATCACCAGCTATGTTGGGGGTCTGCCCACAGCCCCAATCACCAGCTATGTTGGGGGTCTGCCCACAGCCCCAATCACCAGCTATGTTGGGGGTCTGCCCACAGCCCCAATCACCAGCTATGTTGGGGGTCTGCCCACAGCCCCAATCACCAGCTATGTTGGGGGTCTGCCCACAGCCCCAATCACCAGCTATGTTGGGGGTCTGCCCACAGCCCCAATCACCAGCTATGTTGGGGGTCTGCCCACAGCCCCAATCACCAGCTATGTTGGGGGTCTGCCCACAGCCCCAATCACCAGCTATGTTGGGGGTCTGCCCACAGCCCCAATCACCAGCTATGTTGGGGGTCTGCCCACAGCCCCAATCACCAGCTATGTTGGGGGTCTGCCCACAGCCCCAATCACCAGCTATGTTGGGGGTCTGCCCACAGCCCCAATCACCAGCTATGTTGGGGGTCTGCCCACAGCCCCAATCACCAGCTATATCAAAAGTACGTGATTGTGTTCGAGATTAACAGATACGAGTTTGATAATCTGTCTCCAGAGGACGCAAGCTGCAGCAAGCAAAGCTCCAACTTTGAAGCACTGGTGCCACCTAAACGTCTTCTTCGTCAGGTGAGGGAGATCGGCTGGAAGGGGGTGTCTTGGTTTCATTTCAGGTGAGGACCTTGGCTGGTAGGGTGTTGACTACTCGTCAGGTAAGGGGTTGGCTGGAGGGTATGCTGGCCTTTCATCAGTGTCTTCAAGTCATACCTATCGACCTTCTCATCCAGACATCGCCAGTCTGAACTTTATGACCAAATCCTGAGGTCGCGAGACTCACAGTGTACGTCCACGGTCGTCCACGTCACTGTACCACCACAAGAACACGACAATATTGCCCCATCCTTCAGCCACGACTGTCCAACCCTTGCCCGTCAAGTTACTAGTCTTTAAGCACGACAATCCCGTTCTTAATCCACGACTGTCCGGTCCTTGAGCCCAACGGTCTCATTCTTAAAGCCAAAACGATCGAGTCCTTGAGCACGACAAGTCGGCCTTTGAGAACGACCCTTTGAAAGAGAACAAGGCCTAAGGCCGAGCCATCATACCCAGAGGTCCTTCCAAGCTGTCACATGCGCAACAAATATAGATCCACATGAACTACGACGACAATTCTGCCAGAATAGCAGTTCTTAACCATTCGGAAACTGCCTATCTATCCACCATTGGAGGACGGAAGGCAGAATGGTGCATGGCCTGAGAAATTCGCAACTCACGAGCGAATAGAATATTCCAACACGCATTTCATTCAAGGACAAGAAAGTAATAGTGTATTCTCGATGCCAGGAATATGTGATGTGTGATCACGAACAGCCATGTTGATCACACACACACACACACACACACACACACACCTGCTGACAGTTGACACAGGTGTACACAGAACAACTTACAGATGTGTATATCAATTGTTTATAGACCACACAGTGAGGGGCTTTTAGACACACCTCCTTAAAGGGGAAGGTTCTCTTAAGAGGCAGACACACTATGGGGAAACTTACACTTAAACGGAAGGTTCTCTATATGGGCAAACATGCGAAACGGTCGGACATACGAAAGGGAGAGACACCCTAAAGGGGCAGACACACTAAAGGGGGAGTCGCACGAAAGGGTCAGACACACTAAAGGGAAAGTCGCGCTTAAAAGTTTGAACACACGAAAGGGAGAGGCATTTCAAAGGGTCAGACACACTAAAGGGTCAGTGACACGAGAGGGGGAGGCACACGAAAAGGGTCAGTCACACGAAAGGGGCAGACACAGGATAGGGGGGAGGCACACTAAAGGGGCACTCACGAAAGATGATGGCACACTAAAGGTGCAGGAACACTCGAGGACGAGCCACACACACACACACACACACACACACACACACACACATCTCAGTTACAGACACGCTGTCTGTGGTTCACAGACACGTATGCCAATGGTTCACAGACCTGTATGTGAATGGTTTACAGACCTGCACCCTGATGGTTCACACACACACACACACACACACACACACACAAAGACGCTGGTGGTTCGCAGACCTGAACGCTAGTGGTTCACAGACCCATACTCTTATGGTTCATAGACCTGAGCACTGATGGTTCACAAACGCAAACGCTGGAGGTTCATAGACCTGCATGCTGGTAGTTCTCAGACACCCGCCAGTCTGGTGGTTCACAGACATAAACGCTAATGGTTCACAGACACGAACGTTAATGACTGACAGCCACGAATGTTAGTGGCTTACAGACATAAACGCTAATGGTTCACAGACACGAACGCTCGTGATTCACATACCTACCCACCGGTAGCTTACAGACATCCACTCTGGTGGTTCACGAACACTCATACCGATGGTTCACAGACAACTGCTTCGTGAGAAGGGCGAAGCCTCACAGACATGCAAGCTGGTATTTCACAAACATTTGCTAAAGGCTCACAGACACGCACTTATAGGTCATAAACACTGACGTTATTGGCGCACAGACAAAGACAATGGTACTCGCAGACAAACACGTTAATGGTTCACAGACGAGCACGCTAAAGGCTTACAGTTATGCACGCAACTGGATCACAGACACGAACAGAGGTTTACCACAGACACAAGGGAGCCGGGAGAGAGAGAGAGGCATCTCGGGGGAGGGGGGTTTGGCTCCCTGTTCACTTCTGCCTCCGGGCCCGTAAATTATTCCCTCCTTTGAAATCCTACTCAGAACTCATATTTTGCCTCCAGCCAAGAGCATCTTCCCGTCAGATGTCCTCCTTTCCACCCTGATGGACACTTAAAATCATCCTTATTTCTGCGACGTTGTTAAGGCCTGTATAACAATATAGTCAAAACACATATACGCTCAAGACGTATTTTCCTGGAAATTCAATGGTCGCGATGGAGGAAAAAGTTGATGTGGCAGGAAAAAATAGATATGATTTCTGTAAGTAATAATTCAAGTTAATGAGACATGGCGACTCGTGGAAACTTCAAAAAAATAAATCGTCTTAATGCTTTAAAATGCGAATCTTGTCATTTTCGTACAGAGTTTCGTACATGCAAGAATTCGGTCCCATATGTATAATATAATGGGACGATATAAAAGTATGGCTATGAAAAATATAGATTTGATTTGTTGCCTCACTGTTCAGTGAGGAACATTATCAGTATCATATATATTTGATTTATTGCTTCATTGTTTAGTGAGGAACATCATTAATATCATAAGAAGACATTTTGTTCACAACAGCTCGAAAAAAAATGCCCTAGTACAGTGTCCGGTAAAAAAAAAAAAAATGTTGATTCATCAATACCTCGCCTCATTTAGATCAATACCTTATGGACCCAAAAACTGAACCTAGATTACTTCAGGAAACTTGCTGTGTCCATACCCAGACGTCTGCATATGGTCATCATGGCCAAAGGAAAGATGATCGAGCACTAAAATGCAAGGGTGTCATTACCTTTGAAATGTAAGGGTGTCAATACCTTTGAAAAATATATGGGGGGTTGGGGAAGGCTTTTTGCGGACACTGCAATACTCTGATAAGGGATCTAACCTCCCTACTGATTGCTTCCATGTCGTCTGGTCGTACAGTTCTGGAAGTGGTATTGACTAACAGTCTATCCCATGAAAATTTGATTAATATTCAAGGTGACTTTTTTTTTTTTTCGAGAAAGAACGCATTATGTGGCGAGTCCTTGCAACTACATTAAGACAGCAGGTGCCAAGTATACAGTCACCGGTATATCAAATTTGCTCGTTTTTTCTATGTGAATTAAGTGCATTAAGTTGCTTGAATAAACATCAAAAATCAAGCACTGCTTTCTCTATTTTCTACCTAATGAAAGTTCTTTGTACACATTCAACATTCAATAAATCTGAATGTTTACCCTCAAGCTCCCGCAATAAATCATTCTATTCAGCCTTAATGGGAACTGAACTGCCCTTGCTGATAAATACCTGTATTCGTCTATTTGGATTTGTGCATATAAGTCTATCGGACTCGCAGATATCACTCGTCCACACTCTACCACAAGGAACCTATGGCCTCCGTCGTAACCTTATTGTCAGTGAGCGTCTCTACAAGCAACGGACTCCATATACCTCCTGCTGCAACATCTCTCGCCATCATCTTTAAACATGTTGTAAGATTTGGCGGTACCTTTGCTATATCAGACTAAATATGCCTGTGTACAGTAATCCGTTTAAGACGGTAATGTATTCTATGAGCCATGAAACTAAAAGATATTTACGACTAGAAGCGCAGTGCATTAATGTGGCAGCAACCGACTGGGTGGTTTTGAAGACGCTGGTTCACTGCAAGACGCAGTATGCTTTATATCAGCGTCATAAATAAGACACAATAAAATTAAAGAAATATGTAGATGCAAGCACTGCAAAGAGGCACATCTGGCATTAATAATGTCATTGATTGTCATCAGTTGTTCGTGATATTACATATCAAGTCCTCTGTAAGCGTGCTGCGAGACTATATTGGTGGTCGCTTATTTCGTAACGCTCAGCGATTATCCTCCGAAGCTAAATATGTGACGCGTTACGGCAGGTCACTTATTTTTCAGGTCCTTGACACCAGGCTTGAGGGTATCTCTGATATTTTTCATAGGTAGGATAGAAAATAAAAATTCTTCATTAATGATAAGATAATGAGATATATTCATAAACTTTAAGGAAACGATTTCTGTAAACAGAGCTCCTATGTCGAAACCTGCTACAACACTCGCTATTATTTCCACTGCGGTCAGCGAGACTTGATTTTGTTTTATTTACTTCAATGTCAAAGAACAGGTGACGCGATGCCTAGATACAGAGTATTGACTGATACTTTATACATATATTCATTACACTTTGTCGCTGTCTCCTGTCTCCTGCATTGGTGAGTTAGCGCCAAGGACGAACGAAGAAAGGCCACATTCGCTCACATCCATTTTCTAGCCATCGTGTATAATGCATCGAAACCACAACCCCCCTATCCACAACGCAGCCCCGCAGACCTTTCCGTAATTACCCTCGGCTGCTTCATATGTCCTGCCTCACATACATCCTTGACACAAACACCCTACATCTGCCACTTTACCATCAAAGACATTCAACAGTCCTTCAAAATACTTATTTCATCTCACCTCATCACTACCTGTTATCACTTTTCCATTTGTCCCCTACACTGTTATTCCATTGGTTCCCTTGTTTTCTCACACATTGATTTCAAATTATCTTCTTATTCTCCAATTAAGTTTACTTATAATCGCTCACAGTTAGAATGCAATCCAATAATGCCCGCTGATCATGTTTCCTACTCACATACGTATAATTAAGTGCGTCCTATCTTTTTTAAACCAGGTATTCCCAATCACCGGTCCTTCTTCAGCAAACTACCTCCACAAGTTGTTCAACAATTATATTTGTCTGACCAAATACCCCATGGTCCCTCAACTGCGAAATTATTCGCTATCGCATTTAGATAAATGAACACGAACACACACCCAGACACGCATCAAAACTGTTGACACAATCACTCAGCTGCGTCCAAAAATATTTGGTCTCATAATCTTTCTCATCGTGACCAGGTGGATAAGCATTACAAATCACCCATCTCTCGTAATCCACTTTCCGTTTTACACACACACACATCAGTCTGGAGCTCACTACCTTACACTCTCCCTCACAGTCCCACAACTTGCTTCATCAATAGTGCTACCCCTACCTCAGCTTTTACCTTCACACCAACCCCTGACTCTACCCCTAAGGCATTCCAAAACCATTCTCTCTCTTTTTACCCTGGACTTTGTTTCACTCACAGCCAAAACATCCAGGTTACTTTCCTCAAACATCCTACCTATCCCTCCTCTCAACTTGGTTACATCCATACACATATCAAGACACCACAGCCTGTGCCTTTGAGGAGGATGAGCACATTTCGATTGGTTCCTTCTTCTGTTTCATCTATAATTATAAACTGAAATGCAAGAATTGAAGGGGGTTCCAGCCACCTGCTCCCGCTTCACTTGGTCACCTCTTACGACACTCAGGGAATACGCAGGTAGGATTTTTTCTACCCGCCCCATATATATATATATATATATATATATATATATATATATATATATATATATATATATATGAAACACGAAAAGTCCCCAAGTGCACTTTCGTGTAATAATCACATCGTCAGGGGAGATACAAGAGAGAAATATAAGTCAGTTGATATACATCGAAGAGACGAAGCTGGGACGCCATTTGGTAAACATGTGATTGGTATGTTTTGGACGATCACATGTTTACCAAATGGCGTCCTAGCTTCGTCTCTTTGATGTATATCAACTGACTGTTATATTTCTCTCTTGTGTCTCCAATGATGATGTGATTATTACACGAAAGTGAACTTGGGAACTTTTCGTGTTTCATTTTTCCCGTGGACTCAGGAATATCTTAATCACGCGCAAAATTGTGATCCTTTCCAATATATATATATATTCGTGGTGTAACCGGACTCCTCCTGTTCGAGATTACACTGCGAGTGGAAAGTCACCTTTGGAGAGTCTGTATCACTGCGAGTACACTCTCGTCAAAGGAATTCTCTGCAAAGTAACCTACATTTCCCTGCTACTGGATGTAGCGCAGCCTTTGACTGTACGATCCATTTTTAAGATCCTGGATAACACCAGGACTCTCATAGAACTGGTTCTGGGATAATTATGAGTAATTAAAGAATATATTTTCGTTAGATTTCAATAGGCAGTCGGCGATCTCGTGTACCGTGACCCTACAGGTCAACCAAGGTCAAAAATCCCCGCTGAGCCTCATATTTCATGACTGGTATCACTCGTGTTCCGAGCCTTCCACCGACTAGCGTTTAAGCTTCAATAACAACAAAGTTATTGTTACATTAAACCAGCTTGGTAATGCGCACCTTGTCTATAATTACGACATACAACCAGCGGCGGCAATTGGCGGGTCACATGCCATTACCGTGTCAGTTGCCTGTAATTCGTAGTTAGTTATTTCGTCATGCACGCCAGCAGCGTTGCACGTTATTTAGTACAAAAAGGCCTCCTCCAAGGTCCAGCCGACCTGACCCCCCCAAGATAGCGACGTGGACCAGCAGCGATGACTGAACGGGGTGTTCATCTGTGGCCAGCGAGAGCTGTGGGTGGTTGCTACGTCATTGGAGGTGAGCTGTGGGGTGGGAGGGGCTACGTCATTGGAGGTGAGCTGTGGGGTGGGGGGTTGCTACGTCACTGGAGGTGAGCTGTGGGGGGCTACGTCACTGGAGGTGAGCTGTGGGGGGGGGGGCTACGTCACTGGAGGTGAGCTGTGAGGGCTACGTCATTGGGGTGAGCTGTGGGGCGCAACGTCACCGGAGGTGAGCTGTGAGGGATACGTCAGTGGGGATGAGCTGTGGAGGGCGGCTACGTCATTGGAGGTGAGCTGTAGGGGGCTACATCACTGGAGGTGAGCTGTGGGGGCTGCGTCATTGGAGGTGAGCTATGGGGGGCTACGTCAGTGGAGGTGAGCTGGGGGGCGGCTACGTCACTGGAGGTGAGTTGTGGGGGGACTACGTCACTGGAGGTGAGCTGTGGGTGGGCTACGTCACTGGAGGTGAGCTGTGGGTGGGCTACGTCACTGGAGGTGAGCTGTGCGGTGGGGTGGGGGGGCGCCTGGCCTGTAGCTTATTTGCTCCAGGACCTGCGACATTCGAAATGGATGCTGGCTGTACTGCGGCTACGGTGAAGAGGTAAATGTTCTTCTGTGTTCACTGTTAGTACTTACAGAAGCCTGTTCTTCAATGCGTTCACCATTAGTATCTACAGAAGCCTCAGGAGGCAAATGTTCTTCTGTGTGTTCACTTTCATTACTGACAGAAGCCTGTTCCTGTGTGTTCACTTTCAGTGCTGACAGAAGCTTGTTCCTCTGTGTGTTCATTATCAGTACTGACAGAAGTCTCAAGAAGTAAATGTTCTGTGTGTTCACAATGAGCAATGAGTACTTACAGAAGCCTGTTCTTCTAAGTGTTCACTATCAGTGATCACAGAAGCCTCGCTCACTCTGACCCCAGTGGGATGCGTGACCAAGCCGAACGGGTTCGGTCGGACCCATATAGTCGCTCAGTGACTCAACCTGTTAATAACTCACTCTAGCTCATGTACTCATGACGACCGCAGGTACTGTCTTGCCTCCTTCACCACGACGGTACGATCTCTTGAGCAACGACCACACCACGACCCGAGCGCAGCGGCACGATCCTTGAGCACAACGGTACGACCCTTGAGAACAACGGGACGACCTTTGAGAGCAACAGGATGGCCTTTTGGGCACAACGGGACGATCACTGAGCACAACGGGACGGCCCTTGAGCATAACGGTACGACCCTTAAGCACAACAGCACGACCCTTGAGCGCAACGGGACGGCCCTTAAGCACAACGTACGACCCTTGAGCACATTGGTACGGTCATTGAGCACAACGGGACGGCCCTTGAGCACAACGGTACGACCCTTAAGCACAAAGGTACGGCCCTTGAGCACAACGGGACGGCCCTTGAGCACAACGGGACGACCCTTGAGAACAACAGGACGGCCCTTGGGCACAGCGGGACGACCCTTGAGCACAACGATACGGACCTTGAGCACAACGGGATGGCCCTTGAGCACAACGGTACGGCCCTTGAGCACTATGGGACGGCCCTTGAGCACAACGGTACGACCTTCGATCACAACGGCACGACCCTTGCGTATGATGTTTTGGCTGAAGACTAAGAACATAATACATAAAAAAAAAAAAAGAACAGTAGCGTCATGTTCAAGGAGCGTACCTCTGTGTCTAAGGGACGTTTACATATACGTCGTGGTCGAGTGGTTTACTTCAGACGTCTCGAGACAGGACGCGTCTTGCAAGTTATTTCTGGCACAACAGGGAAAGAAAAATGGTATCGACCCTCTCTTACTTTATATATCCCCCCCCCAAACCCCCCACAGCACCAACGTGAGAACTGTATAACCTCTCATGTCTGGACGAAGTAACTCTCCTAATAAGTCTGTAACGCTTTCTAATCCGAAAGACGGAAACAATATTTCTCTGGAACGGCTCTCATACTACACACTTTGTTATTTCCCCGATACAAACTTTTGTCAAAGTACCATACTTGAAATTAACTATCCTACCTGGATGCATTAACCTTCAGCGTTTCTAAAAAGAAAAAAAAAATTGCTTTCATTATTCTTCTCAACGCACAGGATTCAAATAGAACTCTTAATTCTGAAACTGGTCGAGTCATGAATCCTTTGGGAGCAGTATTAGATTCTCTTTTTTTTTTTTTTTTACATGACTTCCCGCCTGAACATTTCCTGAATGAGCTCTGCTATATCTGGATATGCGCTCACACACACACACACACACACACACACACTATACTGTACATGATAATTTGTATACACTGAACATTTTCGCACGTGTGCGACTGAGAATAACCACATGCAGTGCTAGACAGGTTATTTCTGAATATGCTATTCTTGAAAATGGAGTCCGATTGTAAAAAAATGAGTGTGTGCTTGTGTGTGTGTGTGTGTGTGTGTGTGTGTGTGTGTGTGTGTGTGTGTCTGTGTGTGTGTCTGTGTGTATGTGCGTACCTTCAAGTTCCTTGGTTCAGCCCAAAGACGGCACTTCGTCCCCTTTATATTATATTGTTCCAATTGGCTCTATCCCTTGCACGCCTCGCACCCACCTGCATCCCCAGGTGCCGAACCTTCAAAGCATCTTTCACACCAACCTTCCACCTCTTCCTTGGTTTACCCCTTTTCCTTGTTTTCTTCACTACTGACATGTATACCCTCTTAGTCGCCCTTCCCTAAGCCATTTCTGCACACCCTCCTCAGCTTTCTCATACTCTCCCCTCTTACTACCAAACCTTTCTATTACCCAATCATTTTTCATTCGATCATCCCTCCTCACACCATATACTGTTGCCAAACATTTCCATTCCAATACATTCACCCTCTTCTTTATCTCTTTGCCTTGGGCCCACGCCTTGCATCTCCACAGCACTGACGGGACTACTAAGCCATCAAACATGCCCATTTTTGCCCAGACATTCCACATTGCGCCTCAAGCCTTTGCCCTCACACTCGTCCTATGGTTCACTTTAGCTCCCACAGTTCCATTCGCCGTCATGTCCACTCCTAGGTGTCTAAAACTCTCTATTCAAACTGACACACAAAATATCCAGTCTATTTTCCCTGCTAAGCCTAATAGCTTTGTTTATATTAACATGTGTTCTCAACTTTCTATTTTCATACGTTCTCCTAAACCCAGACAACAGCCTCTGCGGTTTCTAACTCGCACCTACTACCAGAGTCGTGTCAAAAGCAAACAAATGACTCACTTCCCAGGCTCCCCACGCCCAACAGACTGCACAGCTGTCCCTCTCTCCGGGACACTTGCATTAACCTCCCTCATCACCCCAACCACATTCAGATTAAACAACCATGGTGACATCATACACCCCCCTGCTGCAGACTCACCTTCACCTGGAGCAACTCGCCCTCCCCTCTCTTTATTCACACACACGCCTTACTCTCTTAATAAAAATTTGTCGGTACATCTGATAGTTTTCCTGCCACACTTCATATTCGTAGCACCATCCACAGAACTTCTCTACCAACTCTATCGTATACTTTCTCCAGATCCATAGATGCCACATACATATCATTCCGATTCTCCAAGCATTTCTCAGGCACATTCTGCAAGGCAAAACACCCGATCCACACATCGTCTACCACTCCTGAAACCACACTGTTCTTCCCCCAGTCTGATTTCCTTTGCGTTCCACCACCCTCTCAATCACCACTCTCCCATACAGCTTACCAGGCATATTCAACAAACGTATACCTCTTTAATTCAAACACCTTTTTTCCGACTTGCCTTTATACAGTGGCAATATACTGGCATCCCGCGAATCCTCAGGCACCTCAACATATCCCGTACATACATTGAAAATTCTAAAAAGCCAATCAGCAACACAGTCATCCCCTCTCTTAAAAAAAAATTCAACTACAATACCATCTACTCCAGCCGCCTTGCCACATTTCATCTTATGCAAGGCTTTCACCACCTCTTCTCTCTTTACCAAACCGCTCTCCATGACTCTCTCACCTCGCATACCTCCCCGACCCAAACACCCTTCATATACCACCCTATCATCAAACACATTCAACAGTCCTTCAAGTACTCACTCCATCTCCTCTTCATCACATCTCAGTCTATTACCACTTCCCCATTCGCTCTCTTCACCGATGTTCCATTTGTTCTCCTTTTATTCTCACACGAGCAACTTCCTTCCAAAACATTTCTTTTTTTTTTCCCCGACGTTTACTGATATTCGCTCATTTCCCCTCTTCTCGGCTCCTGCACCTTCCTCTTGACCTCCTGCTGCTTTCTCTTGTACTTCTTCCAATTATCTGTACTCCTTCCTGTTAAGTAACGCCGATACACACATTCTCTTCTCTCTTTCAATAGCAACTAAACTGCGTCATCCTATCTTACTACCTTTTCTCACCTGTCAACCTTCTCCCGCTCAAACCAGCACTGCTTCCCTAAACACCTTCCATTCCCCACGCAACTCCCCTTTGTTTCACTTTCACCTTTTGCCACTCTGTGCTCAATCTCTCCAGGATCTATTACCAAGAAAGAGTCCTGGTGTTACACAAGACGTTACTCTTAAAGACTCTGCAGCTTAAGGCTGCGCTACTTCCAGTAACAAGGAAATGTGGACTCCTTTGGAAGCAGACTTTGTGATGACGAGTACGTGAGATTTCCAGGATAGTGAGGAGGATATGGATACGCCCAACACGTCTGTTTGATTAGAGGAATGAATTGTGATATTATGAAATTGATCAGAAGGAAACAAATGATTTTTAGAAGGAGATATATGGAGAAATTGTGTTTTAGCGTTATTAGATTTTTACATATTTTTCAAACCTAGCTTTAAAACTATTAAAATGTGTATGATTTGCAAGACTACGTAGAATCCTTGATCATAAGGCCCTAGAATCCGCCAGCACAATTACCTGACGAATTGGAGCCAAGAGTGGAGACCTCCGCTCTGGATTTACATTGTTACATAAATACACAGACCACACAGATCCCCACGGTTCAAACGAGGTGGTCTGGCCTCAGAACCACGGAGAAAAAAAATGATAATACAGTCCTCTTAAAAAATAATGCAATTCCCTTAAAAGGATAGTGCAGTCCCCTTAAAGAATGCTGCAGTCCCCTTAAAAATGATGCAGTCCCCTTAGAAATGATACAGACCCCTTAAGAAATAATGGAATCCCCTTAAAAGATAATGGAATCATAAAAATCATGCAGACCCCATAAGAAATAATGGAATCCCCTTAAAAAATAATGCAGTCCCCATAAAAATCATGCAGACCCCTTAAAAAATAATGGAGTTCCCTTAACAGCAGAAGAGGAAAAAGACAGATTTTAAAGACGGTGATCAAGGGGATATATATACAACCAAGCGTCCGTGATACCGTAAAGCTATTCACTGAGGGAAACATATGTCATCCTTAGATATCACGAACGAACGAAGGTCACACCGCCACAAAGGTCGACAACTCTCCCACACTTAAAGCTGCCTAACGCATCTGTGGAACTCAGTCAGCCTCTGGTCAGGACACAAGAGACTCAAGTCACGCAGTCGACCAACATTCGCTCTGACGATGAACACTCCCAACTGGCCCTGGATGAGAAACAACAGCTGTATCGTCTTGTATGATTGTGACTATCGGGAAATCTATACATGATCAATGAAAACTGTGCCGACGAAATAGAATTCTCTCATAATAGCCGGTCGGTAAAATGGCTACCTGGCTTAGACTAGGTTGTATGTATATTATGGGTTCCATATGGTCTAGTCGTTTGCGTCCCCAGACCCCACACAAATGGTAACTATATATGGTAACTATATATATATATATATATATATATATATTTTTTTTTATTATACTTTGTCGCTGTCTCCCGCGTTTGCGAGGTAGCGCAAGGAAACAGACGAAAGAAATGGCCCAACCCCCCCCCCATACACATGTATATACATACGTCCACACACGCAAATATACATACCTACACAGCTTTCCATGGTTTATCCCAGACGCTTCACATGCCCTGCTTCAATCCACTGACAGCACGTCAACCCCGGTATACCACATCGCTCCAATTCACTCTATTCCTTGCCCTCCTTTCACCCTCCTGCATGTTCAGGCCCCGATCACACAAAATCTTTTTCACTCCATCTTTCCACCTCCAATTTGGTCTCCCTCTTCTCCTTGTTCCCTCCACCTCCGACACATATATCCTCTTGGTCAATCTTTCCTCACTCATCCTCTCCATGTGCCCAAACCACTTCAAAACACCCTCTTCTGCTCTCTCAACCACGCTCTTTTTATTTCCACACATCTCTCTTACCCTTACGTTACTCACTCGATCAAACCACCTCACACCACACATTGTCCTCAAACATCTCATTTCCAGCACATCCATCCTCCTGCGCACAACTCTATCCATAGCCCACGCCTCGCAACCATACAACATTGTTGGAACCACTATTCCTTCAAACATACCCATTTTTGCTTTCCGAGATAATGTTCTCGACTTCCACACATTCTTCAAGGCCCCCAGAATTTTCGCCCCCTCCCCCACCCTATGATCCACTTCCGCTTCCATGGTTCCATCCGCCGCCAGATCCACTCCCAGATATCTAAAACACTTCACTTCCTCCAGTTTTTCTCCATTCAAACTCACCTCCCAATTGACTTGACCCTCAACCCTACTGTACCTAATAACCTTGCTCTTATTCGCATTTACTCTTAACTTTCTTCTTCCACACACTTTTCCAAACTCAGTCACCAGCTTCTGCAGTTTCTCACATGAATCAGCCACCAGCGCTGTATCATCAGCGAACAACAACTGACTCACTTCCCAAGCTCTCTCATCCCCAACAGACTTCATACTTGCCCCTCTTTCCAAAACTCTTGCATTTACCTCCCTAACAACCCCATCCATAAACAAATTAAACAACCATGGAGACATCACACACCCCTGCCGCAAACCTACATTCACCGAGAACCAATCACTTTCCTCTCTTCCTACACGTACACATGCCTTACATCCTCGATAAAAACTTTTCACTGCTTCTAACAACTTTCCTCCCACACCATATATTCTTAATACCTTCCACAGAGCATCTCTATCAACTCTATCATATGCCTTCTCCAGATCCATAAATGCTACATACAAATCCATTTGCTTTTCTAAGTATTTCTCACATACATTCTTCAAAGCAAACACCTGATCCACACATCCTCTACCACTTCTGAAACCACACTGCTCTTCCCCAATCTGATGCTCTGTACATGCCTTCACCCTCTCAATCAATACCCTCCCATATAATTTACCAGGAATACTCAACAAACTTATACCTCTGTAATTTGAGCACTCACTCTTATCCCCTTTGCCTTTGTACAATGGCACTATATATATATATATATATATATATATATATATATATATATATATATATATATATATATATATATATATATATATATTGTAAAAGGTCACAGTGGTGCGCGTGATCTAGTATATGCATATAACCAAGAGGAAATTCATTGTTTCATCTCCCTCGTGATTCTATGCATCAATCAATCAATCGATCAAAGATCACTAGTAATGAGATGTCCAGAGGCCTTCAGCTGGTGGTACGTACCCGAGTGGCTAGCTGCAACACATCCACCATAAATGAAGCTCGTCACTTTCTCTTTGGGGTTAAAAGTCGAGAATAAGATAAAGAAAAAAAGAGTATCTTACCATCGTCCCTACGAGGCAAAGCTGCTAAATATAACTAGCGTGGTTTGTAGATTAAAATCCATTTTGGAAGCCAGACGAAAACATTGTAACTCACGTTACAGTCTCTCATCTGTCGGGTTAAGGATACCCTGAAGAATTACATTGAGGATATTCCGTTCCTGCAAATGAAAGACCACAAAGGCAAACTAGCAGAGAAAATTAGAACGTTCGTTCCGTTCCTAAAGGATGATGAAGTACATTGCAGTGGACGGCTGGAAAATCCAAAATTGTTTAACCGCACAAAATACTCACGCCCTGCATGTAACGAGAGTTAGCTTACAAGCCCTCATGCTGAGATTAATGCATAGAGGAGGTGGAAGTGTCGTCTGTAACTTGGGAGAGGAGTACTAATGCCATAGGGATGGTCAAACAGTGAGGAATATGACATCATCGTCAAGTGTTGGAGAATAGCCGAGATTGGATGGATGAAAAGCATCGTCTATTCCACCCATGCCAGAGGACAGAGAACTGTACTTTGTCTCTCTGAAGTAACGGGTGTTCACCTCACAAGTGCCATTAGGATGAGGATCAGGCATACTGGAAAACTACCAACGGTGTATATGCCTCTGTTTACTAGTGCTAATACTCCAACAGCTCATTTGGAATTTGACACAAACTCGTTAGACTTTCCTCCGAGCTTGTATGAGATTCAGTGCACGACGTTCATGTCCTTGACTCATTATAAGTAACAACGGAACTCATTTCAAGGCAGGAGATAAGATCCTGAGGGAGATACTGTCCCACCAGACTCTTACGTCAGACCCGGAGAGAAGATGGAGTGTTTAGGATAGTATACCTTCCAAGCCACCCTGCGAGGGGGAATTATAAGAAAATTATAGAAACTTCAAATGACGTCTGATGGAGGCATTGCGGGGTAAGTTATTCTCTCTGAAAGGCGTACACACAATCGTCAGAAAGAGAGATTATCATGTATATGGACATCCCTTACTTACCCGAGTTCAGATGCGAATTAACGTGAGGCGTTTGCACCAACTTACCTAAGGTACTTTCTTTTTTTTTTTTACCTACTCTCAAAGAAAAACAAATCGCAACCGATCCTATCAACACCGGTTACATGATGGTGGATAACGAGTACATAAAACTGTCGAAACCAGATACTGAAGAGATTAATGGGTGGCAATCTGAATACCAAAGACTAAAGGAAGTAGTAACGTAGATAGGTAGCAAGATAACAATGAGACACGAACTTGCTTATCTGGATTTGATCTTCACTGTTTTCGATAGAATTCGTCCCCATGAGAATACTCTCTTGAGGGAGGGAGACAGCTGTCGAAGCGTTGACATTAAAATCCTGATTAGCAGCTCGTGTCTCACTGCTACCTTCACTACCTATCTTTCAAGATGTACAATACTGTCCTGGTAGTAACATCTGAGACATTTCCCGCTAAAGTATAACCTTAAATGTAACGGATAATATATTTCAACAACTATAAATCAGAAATTAGATCAAAACTAACTTGTTTATTACTGATTGGTAGACATTTGGTTCTGATTAAATCGATAGATCCCTTCCAGGCTAGATTTATCTGTAAACAAGCTTTCCTTAGTAGGCATCTGTGACAGGATGTTTTACCAATGTAGGAATAGATACATAGTGACCGGCCAGGTGAATGTGAAGTCGCTTTTCAGCTTCGCTAAACCGTCGCGACGTCACGGCATGAATGGTACTGGTGTCATATTTGAAGACAGAAAACAGCTGTTATTAACTGTTGTATCCACTTAGTGTCATTTAATAATCTGTATTCTTCTATCTCCAATTTTCATGCAGTAGAAGCTATTTCGCTTTTATGTCAATAACAGTAAGTCAGAAATCTGAGTAGCAAAAACCAAAAATTTCGCTATATGGTATAATTCGCTATGTGGTAAAATTCTCACATACCTAGATATATCTACAGCACACATGAATACCGTGGCACCTGGACTGGGAATCACCTAATCTTAACAGACCTAAATACAAAATGTAAGGAAATTTGATGTGGAGAATGAACTAAGGATTCAGGACAAATTTAAATGACGCCGATCTTGTTTCCTAACTGCCGAAAATGAACGGCACCTCGGGAAGAACAGACACCAAGGCAAAATGAGACGGACACCTAAGCAAAACAGTAAAAACGGACGCAAAGAACAGTAAATTATTATAATTTCTGCGGCGCTGTTACTGCATAAGAAGTTTTAGTAAGTTTCGAGAGACGCATATGCTGTTGCTGTCCTCCAGTATTCAAAACCGCAACAGCACTGTCAAGCGAGTATAAAGAATTCGTCTGCAGCAACACCAACCCCACAAGTCACCGTTTCTGTATCATTTTATCTTAATTTATTACACCCCGGGGGGGGAGCGACAAGCCTAGTGCAAGACCTTTGCCACCAAACACTACGTTCGAACATGGTCGCTCGTCTCGCAGGACACGACATGACTCGTGATCCGGAGACATTTGAGGTAGGTTCAGGAGAGTGAGACTTAGCAAAACACCAACGCGAAGGATATTCCATTTCGTAAATTTACGAAGCTGTGTCAGTACAAACCGCTTCATGTTCTGTTATGGTGTAGTTAGCCGAAAGCTAAGAGGAAAATTAGAACTGGAATACATTATTATCTTTAACTGAAACACAGGAATTCATGTGGATGAAAATAGCTCATTCTTGTAATCTAACTGTAAACGAGCCATAGCTTTAGAAATCTTGTTGGAATTACCTATAAATCAATGTATTTATCTTCGCAAGAGGTGATCAAAGGTCTCGCATATGAGTGGATCGTTATGCAGTAAGAAATCTCGCTAAATTTATCAGATCTTTAGCTAATAATCTGCTTAGCCCCTCAAAGGTTCAAGCATATTCATATAACTGTACATTCATACCAAAGACCTGCATCCGAGTGGAAGGAATTTGTTGATGGCTGTTGCATGCAAAAGTTTTTCCCCACAGGTAATGCATTATTAACGTAACACTTGAGCATCGTAGTTGCATACCACAGTTTCTGCCACAAAGGAGCCTTGTATCAAGCTGGCATTTTTATGATACTGCCAGTGGATATTTTTTCGCGAGTTGGACACGGCACCAGTTGGTAAAGAGGCCCAGGAGCGCGACCGTAACAATCTTCCGTAACCTAAGAAAAACCTAGCCTACCACAGCCTAGCTGAGCTTTAAGAAACAGTAACCACATTGTACGAAATAACCTTCACAGTATACTTTGTCTACCTAAATATGCTTTTGGATAAGATTAACTACGATAACGTCCACATTAATGTGACTTTCGATGTTATCGAATTTAGCTATAAATAATTGTGTTTATTTCGATGCATAATCCATACATACATTTGCACGGGTTGGTTTTGAAATTTTCATGTACTAATGTTATCTAGAATTTTATGCTTTCGTCCCAAAATGTAACTTATGCTTACCGGATAAGAAGGAATGCATTGATCGAAGCACGAGTGATGGCAAAAAAAAAAAAAAAAGGCAAAGATTTTGAAGTACGATTGAATTATTCATGGTTTCGGGAACACTGTATCTAGGAAGTCTTTTCTTTCCTGTTTGTGTTACTCAAAATCGTTAGGTAAATAAGCATGATCTCAAAAGTAGCGGTGTAATGAGAAATTTAACAATGAATGCATAAGTTAAGACATAATGAAATTAAGAATGCAATACATATGACATATGACATACATAAGCATACTGGAAGTGATAAATACGGTTTAAGATTACAAAAGTACCTGAATACAAAACATAAGTAAAACTAAACTCGAGGTTACTCAGCAATGCTTTGTCTAGCTCGCTGGGTAACATGCTCCGAAATTATGAACGAAAGGGAATAAGATATAGCCTGTTATTACTACATCCCAAGCGAAAAGTCCATAGTTTGTGCCTGGTTTCACTGGCAAGCTAAAGTGTTTGGTTCAGCTCATTACAATTTATATTTCTGTCTAAGTTCACGAATAAGTTTCCAGTAAGGATTACCAACAACATAGTTCTTGGTTAGAGTTATCGATACGAAAGTGTTTTCCTGGACACTGTGACAAGGTAGAGTGTCTTTCTAAGTTACCTAAGAAGACAGTCTTGTTGGTTATGGAACAAAATAGATTCTTTGCTAGGCACAGCAGTAACTGAAGATTTTTAGGCTAAGTGCGGGGAGAAGAGGGAGTTTGACTAAGGTCGATAAGAAAGTTGTATCTTTTGATAAGTGTCATGGTACATGCTCAAGTCTTCAGCTAAACTCAACAAGGATACCTGATAGTATCCTTCAGCATGCTAGGCTTACCCTAGGTTCTGGCACAGTATCCTTTACGACTGAACAACAAAAACCTGTTATTAAGGCTCCGTTAACTGAGGCAGTGGGTGGATGAAATTGCTTGCCTCGCGCTATACCCTGATGATGATATATAGACTGCTTTATACATATTTAGCGGCTGGCAGGTACTTTACCATTAATTTCGTGTTTCGCACTCCGCTTGCCACAGGGAAGCAAGAAAGTTCCCCCTCTTTCTACACTTGACTTCGACATTTCCCCAACTTTGTGCACACGCACAGTTCTCATTCGCTCCCCCAACACCATCTAATCGAACAGAGAACACCACCTTTACTCTGTCACCATACTTCCCGCCTTAAACAAACCCTCCTCACTATACACTCCTGACCTGTCACGCACTTCCTGTGCGCCTCCTCCTGCTGTACACTCGTACATGACTGAAGAGCAATTACACGGTACATCGTATTGTCCTCTCCATGCAAGTCCCTAAGGGAACAATGATAGGGCGATGAACCCCCCGTACAATGCGAGCGGTCCGACCCCTCGCTGACCAACAGGAGCGAATAATTGGATCGTCTGCACCACAACGTGACCTGCCTGCTATCAAAGCATGAGGTCAATCACCTGGAATAAATATACCTCTTGATGTCTCACGATCCACCAGCTCTCTCTCTCTCTCTCTCTCTCTCTCTCTCTCTCTCTCTCTCTCTCTCTCTCTCTCTGCATTCATGGCAACGCAGATAATGATGAAAATGACAAAAAAAAAAACGTGAAACAAAATATACAAGGTGAATAAAAATGAAACCGAGGTAAAACCAGTTCAGAATAAGATGATTAAAGATGAAAAGAAAGAAGCAAAAAAAGCGAGGAGGGATGTAAAGGTCTCCGTTTCCTAATGAACAGCTTTGTGGCCGATCCATTGCAGCAGATATTGAAGAAACGACTTCACCTTAACCTTCTGGCGTTCCTTAGGGTTCTGTCCACTGCCTACTCCCTCTCTTCTCTCCAAAGATGATCTCTCGTCAGCTTCTAACTCCATTCACCCTAATGGTGATTGTTACCCTTTACACAGCATTCCCTCCCCTCACTCCCTTATTCTGTTACTTGATCTCTTTCTCGCACTGAACGTCCCTCATTTCGCACCTTTGCAGCATCTAAGAATGAGGAAGATGTAACAGGGTTAAATTCAACTGCATAAAAACGCAATTTTTTTCTCTATTTCTCTTTTTTCTCACTCCTTTCTTTGTCACTCGCATCCTCGTTTTCAGTTGCATAACATCATGACTCGTATAACATTTTGGGTATAACCCTACCTTCCTAAAAGTATACGTTATTGTATGTAATTATTCTTCTAATGAGGAGCTGCTCCACATCTGCGTGTGATTTATTTGCCCTAGTAAGGCGTAATTCCATATTGGACCCAGGTGTTGTAGCGGTTAGCGTTCCTGCCCGTGACGCATTAACGGGCCGCCTGGGGTCCAGTGCATAGGTTCGAATCCTGATTACGGTGGTCGGTCCACAGTCAACCCAGCTGTTCATCCACCCCTAGGGGTTGGTGGAAAAAATGGATATCTGGCTCAGGTTAGAGTATATATATATATATATATATAGCGTTAATGGGATGGCCTTGATTAGGGCCTCAGCTGGCCGTGCCGTCTCAGCTAACAAAAGAAATTGCTCAAATGGATTCAAAAGCGTTGCGTCTCATTAATGCTACAGGCGTCACTTCTTTGCAATAATCCCTCTCTGATCCACCGTAATGTTGCTGTTCTCTCCCTCTTCGGGAGGTAATACATCAGCCACGTCTCTCGTGAGCCATCTACATGCGTCCCTACCACCAAGGCTTGGACCCGCGGCTCGCCTCTGGCTGCCACTTCCCTTAGTTTGCGTTTGGAAACTGGGCCATACGAGGATGGACCACAATGATACCCCCTTTTCTTGAAGAATGACACCGTGGAGTTCCCTTCATTCATTCGCCCTTCCCTCTTCTTGTTACCTTTCTACCTTCGAGTCAAGTCCATAAACTTTTGCGGAAGCCTGATCAATTTCTTCATTTTTTCTTGCATTTTTTTATCTTTTCATCCAAGATGGTCTTGATTGAGGGATATTTTACCCGTGCCTTGTCGATTATCATAAACAATGAAGCACTTACATAAGAACGTAATGGTGAAATAGCCAATAAACATCATCTCAGAGGAAGATTCCAGTAGATCGATAGATTTAGATAGAAACAAACATCCCACCACACTGTACAAAGCTGGGTTTCATCTAGGAACAGAATCGTAAATGTAGACACAGAGAAAAGTTTGCAGTCTATGAAAAATGATGTCTCGACTGTTGTTGAGGAGATAGTATGCAAATTACTAAGTCCAACTCTGCTCTTATGACAAATATGATCATACTAATTGGGGTAAGAAACGTCTATCTTTTTTTTTTTATCCACGGGAAACGGAAGCTTATAGATAAAAAGAAAAGATAACCAGAAGAGTCAGACTGAGTTATACAGAGAGACATTCAAACATTCATGAAAGAAATTATGAAGAGAGAGAGATGATTGACTAAAAGGAGAAAGAAAATATATGGAAATATGAATAGAACGTTCGACAAAGAGATCAGAGAGACCAAGACACCCAACATGGACAGAATTTGATGTTATTGTACCATACCAAAACCAGTTTCTTTAAGATATTCAATAGCAGAAATGGCAATACTGGAACCAGAAGTATACATGGTAGGGCAGCCTATGCCTCTCAGATAGGTAGAGACAAAGGCTAGGAAAGGTAAACCAACACTGCATAAACTCTGGAAGGTACTGCGCCATGCAACCTAGACCCTAATCAAGACCATTCCATTAACGACCAACCCCTAGGGATGGATGAACAGTTAGATTAACTGAGGGCCGATGCCACATCTAGGATTCGAACCTATGCGCTCGACCCTGGGAGGCGGCCCATTAATACGTCACGGTCAGGAACGCTAACCGATAATAAGTGAGAACTCGAATATGAAAATATAATACTTCTGTAACAGTACTAAGCTTAGGGCAACCAACAACATAATGCTGATAAGATAGGCATGCCGGGCACTTTGTTCTGGGAGACAAGGTTGTGCGTAACAACAACAAAATGAAGCTGGTTTAGAACATTACGTAACTTCCGGGACAATACAGACTAGACTCGGGAGGTGAGTGGCGGGGGGGATAAACGTCAACAAAGCGCGCATAACAAACTAGCAATTAGTCTATTAGCGAAGATTAACCACAGGAAACCTTATGTAACCTGGTTACAGTGAATGTAATATCTAAGGCAGTAAATATACTGTGTCTCAAGCCAGAGCCTCAACCCAAGTAGGAAAATTTGATATTACAAAATAATCAAAAAAAAAAAAGATATGATAACCCAAAGCAAACAGTTACATAAGCCGGTGTCTACCATCTCCATAATTGTAATGTCGGAAGAAGAAAACCAGATTATGTTGGTAGACTTACATAAAAAAACAAAAACAAAGACTAATGGATCAGCAGAGGACACAGGGGGGGGGAAACTGTACACACCATGCTATTCATATCTTGATCTAGTACATGTATGTTATGAACTTGGTAATCTCATCGTTCACCACTCTTGACTAACAGCATTTTAAAGAAAATCATTTTTCATAAAATGCAAATTTATGGAACTTTGCTCCAAGATCTAATCAGGTTCGTTACTTTCTCAGGGGGTACTTATTCAGTGGTGAAGTATCTGACGTGTATTGTTCTTGAGAACGTCGTGTTCTTATGCATGTGACCAAAGACAGACAGACGCAGACTGACCACATAATGTCCTGAATACTTTTTTAGTAACGGCATATATATATACATAGATAGATAGATAGACACACACACACACACACACACACACACACACACACACACACACACACACACATATATATATATATATATATATATATATATATATATATATATATATATATATACGTTTATGATAAGGAAATGGATGATGTAAGAGCGACAAACTTAACAAATTGGAAGGACAAATGATTCGAGTGAAGAAGTGAATGGAACTTATCAATAAAGAATTAGATGTAAACTCTTACACAAGAGTATGAGAAAATAAAAATAACTGAAGCCTCGGTCCTAGTAAAAGAAAAAAAAAGATCGCACAGAGGGAGTAAAAATGACGAACAAAATGCGTGACTTTGTAGGTAGATGTGTGGGTACAAGGCGCGTATATAGGTAGCCGTGTGGGAACAAGAAAACTAGGTCACACGAGGCGTTGGTTCTCGTGCTGTGGCACATTAATCGACGACCATAAAACGCGACCCTTCATTAAAGTGTTTGCTAGTGTTCTGACGGAGGCGATCGAATTAGGAGAGGGGCTTGCCTGGGAGGACCCACGCCAGTAGTCAAGCGATACAGTGTGCCGCAACGCGATACCCAGCAATCAGCGCCAGCATTTGACTCAAGAGATACAACAAATGTATTTACAAAAGCGGATGTACCGTAGACGACCATGGTCATCCATGGAATCTTGAAGCGTCCGTCTGTAGAATGACACTGCACTCGGGAAATGCCTTTCCCCACCATGGTGCGAGATGTATTTGGCCTTCCAGATTTATGCCTCCACTGACAGTATATGTGCTACATCCAAAGCCGCTACTACTGCCACCACCACAACCATAACTTTTATAAGACACAGGATGCAAGCGAAACCCCGAAACAGAATCGGAGATCTCAACGGAGACAAGCAAGTGTGTTGAGAGAGAGAGAGAGAGAGAGAGAGAGAGAGAGAGAGAGAGAGAGAGAGAGAGAGAGAGAGAGAGAGAGAGAGAGAGAGGAACAGATGCGCATTGTTGGGCTGGAGAAGCAAATGTGTGAGCTGGTTGCATATAGTGGCATACAAAAGATCGTTTTCTGTTGATGTTGCTGCACTTGTCCACGTCGTCCCTGTTATCAAAATCTAACCTTAACCTAGTTTTCCCATATTCCTCCGCGTGATTCCCTCCACTCATTTCGGTGTTTTTCTTATCCCCTTCGCTGATCACTCCGCGCAAACCTTTTTCACAAAGCTTTCTTCCCAAGGCAAGGAGGGGCTGAGCAGTTAACGCTGGCCTTGCCCTGAATATGACAGTGGTCATAAATAAGTGACCAAACACCGCTTGCACCACCAGGCACTTCGTCAATATTACATTCTAAGAGAAGTCCTGGCCTCTGGACATTCGCACACTCAGTCACCACATCATATGTTTCCGTCGTCCCTCTGGTTTTAGTAATACTATCGTAACTCTTTACGTCTTCTGGTACAATACTGTAGACAGTAAAGGTCCCCTCTTTTACTGATTAAAAGATTTATATCCTCTGTATTTGTGCATTCAAAGTCTCCCAGTACGGTATTGTAACTCAAAAGCCTCTTTGTTATTCATTTCAACTCTGTAAGTTCCTGTCACACCTTAGACGTCCACAGGTATACCTACCAATTCCTTTTACATCCTTAATGTGAAGATTTACAGATTTTCCTAGTTTAGGAATGACAGGGAACTCTGAAGGGGTTAAAGTACTTTACCAAGACTGTTAACATGAGTGGTTAATATCAGCACTATAGATACGATTAAGAAGACTATAATCTTTTTGCTTCAATTCCAAGACAAATTACGCCTCGTAACCTAATGAACAGTTTGCTGAGGTTTAGTTCTTTAATCACTGTTTACCTTTCTGTTCTTGCCACACTAATCCGAGTGGCTGATACGTTCGACTACCCCAAACAGCCTCGAAAGGACTTAGTGGTCAATTGATGTGCGAACTCCTTCATATCATGGATGGGATATCGAGAAGGCATGATCAGATATTTGAGAAAACTCGCAAGTGCTGCAAGACGGTTGGCAAAGTTAGGAGATACAGGAATCCATTAATGCATGCACACTATAGCTTCGCTCCCGGTCCGCTCACGGCTCGCTCTCGCTCCGGTTAAATATCACTACTTGTATTTCAATGGGGCATGCATGCTATCGCTCATGATTCGCTCTCGCTCCGATCACGCGCAAGCAGCGGTCGTCAAAAAAAAATACTGTAAGCGGAGTGGGAGCAGACCGTGAGCTGAGCGGGAGCGGAGCAATAGTGTGCATCAGGCCTAAGTCAAAGTCAGGCACGAACGGGGAGCTTATGCAGAGGCACTACTAGTGTGGCTAGGTTGACGAGTAGTGATATCGGAGGATAGATACATCCTCTCTGACCACCTGACTTCACACACCCAAGTGCGTGATAATACCTACATACAGTGGACGTACTATTCACTGTCCTCATTTACGCTCGTATTCTCACTTGGTTAGCAATATTTTCTATTAAATACTACACGTAGTAAGCAATATTATTTTCTTTTTAGATAGTGCGAGTCTCTAAGTTACGATCATTATTAACGCTCTCCCAATCACCTAATTTCAGTGTGAAATTTCCCTTTTTTTCTAGAAAGAAAATCAAAAATTACTTTATTTCGAACATTTCACGATTTAGGATGATCCTCACCACTGACGTCACGTCTCGATATACTTCCAAGGCGTCGTTACGCGATCAATATTCTAGAGCAATATATGCTTAACAACTCCATGGTTCACTGGCCATGCATACATGAGCCACATCGAACAAGTATCGCTACGTACTGATCAACCTTGCCAGCCATAGGTCGGAATGGAAACGCGTGTTGACGTTCGCTGACGTGTGGTCCAGGCAGGATGGAAAATACAATATGAACTGGTTAAGTGCTGTTGTAGGTGCCAGTAAACTCGGTGCAGTCCGCGCTACAGACAGGATGTGTGTGTGTGTGTGTGTGTGTGTGTGTGCGTGTGTGTGTGTGCTGAGATCTGTGTTCTCACAAGTTCAGTTAACCTTGCCATGGAATGAGGAAGAGGCTATAGGCTTTTATCGACAGTATTCATTGCCCTACTGAAATATGGGATTTTGGCCGTCCTAAGCATTGTGCCCGTAACTGCCGCCCTCATACTTGTACTCATTTACTGCATTTTTGGACCAGTAAAATTACAAAGCACCTTAAAGTCACTCTGAGACATTCCTGTAACATTCTGAAATAAGTACTTATGTCGCAATTCTGGACATAATGAAGCTGCATTAGATCGTTTATCCAGATATGCTAACCCAACTTCTTCTCTTCTCCATGTATTCTTTTTTTTATGAGTGATAATACAGGCGGCGGCTGCAGTTCCAAAACCCGCTTTCAAGAGCACAACAGCGTTCACAGGTTCTCCTGAAGACGGCTTGCTACTCACTGGCTCGTGTAAACAAAGGAGTTGGTCGTGTTAGAATTCTTCCATATTTACGATACCATTTGCCTAAAGATGCTCAATTCTTATTGCTCGTTTAACCGCGCCTTTACTGATCGCGTCTGATCGGGTTGGGGTTAATTACACAATGTGGGCGAGGCTTCAGCCAGACCTGCTAGTAAGATCACAAAATAAAAAAAAAAAATTGATACCCAACGACTTTAGTCTTCATGAATTACTCTATGCTGTCTAAATGGCTATATACGAGTTAAATAGAAAATCTGTAAACAGAAGCAAGAAATATAAACTTATATGAAGTTCCTCCATTTACAGTAGCTTCATATTGATTTCTTTTATCGATCTAAGGAAGAGATTATTCTCCCTGTGGCCGTGTATAGTGCAGCTCTATATTACCATTCTCCCAGCAGCTGTGTGGATTGTATAGTTCAGTACCATTATTCCCTCAGCGACTCTGTGAATCACAAATTATTTTCTGGTGTTCGTCCAACGGTTATTCTAACATCCCTACGTTACAGACCCCGACGATACCTCTGTTACAGACGTAAACAATGCCTCCGCCGGAGAAGTAAGGTGATACTTCCGTTAGTGACGTACACGATCTCATCTTTACAGACCAAATGTGACGCTTCTCTACCATCGTCGAACTCTATATGGGCCACTTTTGCCGAATCCGGCGGGGAAGACGTACGGAACTCAAGGCAAGTTCACGCACGCATGTGACTGGAAGTCTTCCCTCCTTCATCAGTAGGGTTTTATGCAAAATATGCATCGTTTTCTATATACGACCGATGAGTAAAGAGCTCACCATTCTCATACAAGCTGTCATATAAGTTCGGACTCACAGGCGGAATTCACTATACCTCTATAGTTCAGCATTAAGTTCAAAAATCGCATGTCATAACCTCGTATACACATAGCCAAGAGCACAAGTATGCAAGGGTATGTGTTCGCCAGTTCATACCGTGCAAGTTGAACATGAGCCGAACGAAAGGTCAACGATGAATTTTGCCAATGCGTCCGAACATTTTAGTGATCGTATAGGAATGTTGTGAAAGAGTTTTATGACTGTAATCCTACAAATTCATTACCTTTTTAGGTGATGGAGTTCATGATTGAAATCTGGACTGGAGTTCGGACTAAGGATTAACATACTGGTTGTGTTACCAAAGCTAGGTTAGATAATTTGGATTATCCGTTGTCAGCATATATCTTTCACATTGCTGAATAGGTGAATAAGTTACGCCATTGCCCCTAAATACAGGAATGTGTTTTCATATGAAGGAACCACCCATATTTTTCATTAACATTTTACTTAACGTTCAGGTGTTAGAAGTTAGCTTCCCTTTCCTTTTGCATGTCATCGGTCTTATACGACTACTGATGTATAAAATACTGCCAGGGATTTGATACCTTTTACTTTAAGCTACCTACATCCACCAACCGAAACCTCTTTAATATCTTTTTCAGGGATACAATTATTATACTAAGGCCTACATACACACTCACTATGCCTGTGGCCTTGACCTAGTGGAATCTTGATATAATTCTTTTACCTAAGTGCCTATTCAGACCCTCTCACTACACCTGTATTTCGACGCTCAAGATAATAATATGGTGGCTAATTCACGCGTTGGGAACTACTGGCCCCAGGACTGCTTGTGTCTGAATCGACGGTCATATTACGCCTAGACACGAATGACCACGTCTGGATGATAAAGCATACTACGTCAGTTATTGGTACCTGTCCATGTTACTGATGGATACTCCTGTCCACTGTGATACATTATAAATCATTAATCAAGCGTGAGTGAAGTTTAGACTGCTCTCTAGCCTGGCGAGATTCGAAAATGTGTGTCTACCAAATTTTCGGTGCTGTTGTCGTGCTGGGTGTCATGGGCTGGAATATATGTGTATATGAACTGCACGAGGTCACCTTTAATGGATTAATGCTCGGTCACTGGTCCCGCCTGATACAGGTGGGAGCTTGGTCAAGTCGTTTCTGGTGCAAATGCTGACCTGCACCGGCATTCGTGAGCTTGTATAACTTATTGACCAGCTCTGTTTGATCTCTGGGGGCCAACCCTGTGTGTCGTAAGAGAAAGCCAAGCTACGAATCAGCAGGACTAAGTCTGTCCACAGACTGTCATGATTACATACGACGGTTTCAACCCCCGTTTGGGTGGCAGCAGCTAGGTCCAAGACGAGAAGCAACAATAGCCCATCCTGAGCCACAGTGAAAAACGAGCCTTGTTGCTGTTTTGTGTGCCAGTAATCCTTTTACAACGTTATCTTCCCCAGTAGATGTCCCTGTTGTCCCCCCTATCACCCAGCAGAGCGGCTGGGTGTGACGGCTCCTCCATCCGTTGTGTTCTCATGTATCGATAAGGAAGGTGTTGTGTCTGCCAGCTCACATTTCGTTGTCATTAGGTATTGCCGACTTCTCTAATCTAAGTACTTCGCAAGGGCGGTTGTTGTTTCCTAAAGGCCTAATATCTAAATCTAATTAGCTAGCAGCTATCTTTCTCTCCGACTCAGATCCTGTTGTCTGCTATAATCACAGCCTAGCACGGCTGGCATCCTGTCGCTCAAAACCCGTTATAGTCACCGAAGTAGTTTCCCACATAGCACATTACCTTCTCAAAAATATAACGTTGTAGCAGTCCACCGCCAGCTTTCGTCTCCCATGTCATGTAAAAATTTCCCGAGTCCGTAAGTTACTGATCACGATAAGAATAACTTGAAACACCACGACAGCGCTCGGGTGACATCATTTAGTACAGATTGTACCATCCACACATTAGTTTGTTGCCTTTCCTTGGAAATCGTGCTAGTTTACTCTTCTTGTTTCTCTCAGGAAATTAAACCTCTTTGTAGATAGCTTTCGTCACTTCCTACAAGCTGTGTTCGGGTCTCTTCCACGAGAGCGCATTTTTAACCGTCAGCGGCAGCAGTTCCTCACCTAGAATTTTAGGGTAAACAATATCGTGCGCAGGTTGTGAGAGTCTCAGTCTGCGTCTGTGACAACTAACTCCACATCAAAATTATTTTTCGGCGAATACATTTGCAAATCTTATTTCACTTGCCTTACTAGGAGTAAGATGGAGATACCTTAGGCATGTAAATGACAGTACAGAGAGTACAACTGAAGTACGGTTGAATACGGAGATAAAGGCCATTTCATTCCCACGATACAATTACAAGGAAGACACCGAGCACCTGCTACTGGATTGCCTTGCATTCTCTGCACGTAGATGAACCCATGATATTGCTACACCTTAAGACCTTTGGTCCCGACCAGTAGACTGGACTTAGCCGGCTAACTGAGTACTTCCTCATAGAGACTGAAGGTACAGAGAAGAGGGCCAAGTGAGGATATTCCCTCCAAGGGTCAGTCCTGTTCTTAACGCTACCTCGCTAACGCGGGAGATGGCGAATATGTATGGAAAAAAAATTATAAATATATACTGTATCTGAGGTATCTGAATGATTCGCCAAGCTAAATAGATTCTTGCGTGAAACTGTTCACTGGTGGTAATAAAGTAATAAAAAATAGAAGCAACGGCTGCTATGAAATATTGCAGACGTAAACAAGATGCAACGATGGTTGGGGGGAGGGGGGGGGGGGGAAGACGGCAAATTAAATCTAACCGTAGAAACGTACGAGGGAATTTTTTTTTCTTCAGGAACAGAGTTGTGGATTAACGAAGCAAATTAAGCCAGGAAAATGTTATCGAGGCAACAAATGATGAACTTTAAAACTGTATGACAAGAAAACTGGAACAAGAGGCGGGGTCGCACGAGTGTACACTACCCTCCCAGTATCCACAAATAGAACATAACAGACATCGTCCCCAGCCTGTCGCCAGAGTCCCTCGTCAGAAGAACAGTACAAACTCTAAATATCTTAAATTATAATGGAGGCTCTAATTACGGACTGAAGTCCACATCAAGGCCGAGCCTTACTTATTTGAACTATGAAGAGGGCTAATGAGAGGAAGACACAAGAGGAAAAATATACTAAGAATTCCAAAGGTAGACGACACCTGCATTTTAACAAGGGCTTCGTCATGGTAGTTGGGTAGAGAGTTCCAAAAACTATGTGACGCAGTAGACTGCACCTAGTATTACGCGCTCTCGGGAGCTGAAATCAAAATAATTCATATAGAAGAAAAACGGGGGAAAAAAATGAACTAACACTGCGGCATAGGTTAAATGAATCAAACTGAGAGGTCAGATGTTAGACTAAGAGGGTTGATAAATCGGACAGTTTTAGATTTAATTCTGTAAATAAAGCATTGTAATGCTGGCAAATCTTAGAATAGCAACCAAGAATAAGGAAATATTCGGCAGGCTGCTCACATCCTACACTAGGACAGAACTTGAATGTTTCTCAAGTTTGGTCACCGTACATACAGAAACACAAAGAAATCCTGGTAAATAAAGAAGGTACAGCGAAGGGCAACCAAAACAGTACCAGAATTGAGATAGCAGAGTTACAGGGAATGGTTTGAGGCCAAATACTTTACTCCTGGAATAAAGAGGAGTAAAGGATGAGCTGTTCGCAATCTTTAAGGTTTCCAACGTTTTTTACGAAGCCAAAATGAACATTCTTTGAAAGATGCTAAGATAGATCCAACGTTTTTTACGAAGCCAACAGTGAACATTCTTTGAAAGATGCTAAGATAGATCCAACGTTTTTTTACGAAGCCAACAGTGAACATTCTTTGAAAGATGCTAAGATAGAGCAACAAGAGGCTATGAAATTAAGCAAGAACACACAAAGAGGTAAATAAGTGGATAGAATAAACTGAATAATGAAACTGTGAAAGTGGAAAGCACAATGAAAATTGAAAGGTTATGTGATGATAGAGAAATCTCAAGAAATGATCCCGTAGGTGTAAACCTCCCTCTCTGTAGTGTACAGAGTTTCATACTCGCTTTCTCCGTCCCTTACCCTCGTGTGTATATTTATATATATATATATATATATATATATATATATATATATATATATATATATTGTCTTCTCTCTTATATGTATGCACACACATACCACAGCCTACGTCAGGTACCCATTTGTTGACCAACTCTGAGGCAAGGATGAACACCTGGGTTGGATGTAAGGCACGCTAGGATTCGAACCCATGCGCGTCCGACCCCTAGCTAGCCCGTAGACTCATTGTCAGCAATAACGTTAACCCCCAGGTAGCCCTCTAGGCTTTCAGCCTGTTAGTGAGATGCACCGTTGCCGCCGAAGCTTCCTTGGGGATCTCGTGCAGATGGTTACGTTGCTCGACTAGCATGGCCTGTCAGCACCAGTTTGGTACACTAGTGCCAAAGGAGCACCCCAGTACTAGGCTACGATCCCTCATCAACTACCTGAGGAACGCGACCAATAAGGTTTTACCCTCTCGCTAGGATCCCTTATTTACCACCAGAGGAACGCGACCAATAAGGGTTTACCCCGTTGTTAGAAGTTTATGTTGGCCGCTCTTGACACTACATATTTCCGTTGGCTTGTGCGTTTTACCAACTGTTCCCAGAATGACCAATATAAAACCCCTATCACAAACTTGACAAGGAATTCTTTGTGCGCTATATACGGTGGATAAGGTTATCGGTTTACCATGTTGTACTACGTAAAAAAATACAAACTTTCCACTGGAAAGGAATGTTGTGGAGTCCTGAATAAGCGAAGGTTCCTCTGGATAAATAGTAACGTAAGTTATGTGCATTCTAATTGGGATACATTGATGATGAACCTGATCTGTCAAACGAACCTTCCGATGTGACCTCAGGAAGGCTGGTCAGGTAAGGTAGGTCTCTCTCTCTCTCTCTCTCTCTCTCTCTCTCTCTCTCTCTCTCTCTCACCCTACAAGTATCTCAGACCACCTCACCAACTCCTATATAGAGAGAAGCACACATACATACGAACACATATTGTTTGTGCATGAAATTCTTTCATGTAATGCCTCAGTGACCTCGAATTCTTTGGAGTACCACATTATTATGTGTGTAGTCAGCTACGACATACGTCTTTAACAACTAATATCATTATGCGGAAGTATTTTTTGTTAACGATTTTTGCAGTTACTGATATTCTATCTCATATCTAGTACTTCTCAGCTTCCCCGGGGAATCGTCACATCATGAACCAGGTTTCGCACGCAAAGTACGAATCAGGTTTCAGCTCGGACTCGTATATCAAATAGTGCTGCAATCATCTTTCACGGAAAAAAGGAAATATAAAAAGATAATGGTTCATTCAACTCATACCTCACTCAATCATCTGCTCAATGAGTTTTCAAAGTACCCGCCGAAAAAGTTGTGGAAGCACCACCCACAACCACAGTTAAGTGTACCCTGAACAAAGACGAACTAAAATTATAGTTTCCTTAATCCAGTATTCAGTACAGCCAGACTCACAAAAAGTGACAAAATTTATCAAACTGATCAAAATGTACACAAAGAATTGAGAAGTAACTGAATGTCGCGAGCCATTTTACACCGTGCTTACAAATCCATTGGGTTGTATGTCGTGAATAATGATACATTATAACCGGCGACTGCGAACATTCGTCATTCATGTCCGATTCAAATTCAGTTACGGAGTATCAAACTACTGGTGAAATTCCAGTTTAAGGGCACATCGACCGTGACTTTGGAATATCTTGATTCATTTTTGCAATGGTGGTGTATACTCAGTGGCGAATATGACGAGACTAGTGAACGGTGATACAGATCATTATTTTCTCACAATATCATTATGCTGATAACTGAGGAGGGCTATGAAGAGTAGGGGGAAAAGGTGGGATTATGCACCATAAAAGTAGGTGGAATACGTTTACGAATCAACAGAATCTTCGGAAAACCTCACCTTACTTCCCTTAGCCGCCGAAAATCATCTTGGTTTCCACTGTAACAGTCGAAATACAACAACGGTTGCATCCCATCCTGGGTATAAATAACGGTCTATGAACGCCTTTGTTCGTTCAGGGACCACAACCGCTTCTAGCAAATATCCCTCACTAAGTAGCCAGCAGAAAAAAAAAAAAAAGTTTGGCGAACATGGCTCAAGATGCGACGGGGTGGTAATGAAAAAAAAAATCGCTAGAATGTCTCAATTACAATAGTGAAAATTGGGAAATGTTTGGGAGATAGTTTGTGCTGATTTGTAAGAGATATATCTACTTTTCTGTTAACTAACCCTCGTTTTCCCTGATCTCCATACCCAATCTATCAATATATATATATATATATATATATATATATATATATATATATATATATATATATATACATATATATATATATATATATATATATATATATATATATATATACATATATATATATATATATATATATATATATATATATATATATATATATATATATATATATATATATAATGACGCTCCGATAAAAGTTATATTCTCCATAAATTAAACCATCAATTCAAGACAAATGGGATATTTCAGTTACCTTACCATAAGTTTTAAGGACTGACCATTCGACTACACGAATCATTATGAAATAATTCAAAATTAGCAAACCAATTATCATAATGTTTAGCGGCGTGTGAAGAATCGAGGGGGGGGGGGTTGACCCTGAGGCTCTTCAACAGGACGAGCAACTTGCTTTCTTAGAATTAAATCTAAATCCGCCCATTCCCAGTCAGCAGAGTATGCTATGCTGCTACTGTCAGCCTGTCCGAACACCCGACGACTGCACCAAAAACCTGTTGGTGGCGGGGTCCACCTACCTTGAGAGTGCAGTTCCGAGAACCGCGAAGCTAAGCCAAAGATAAATTCGGGCGATTCTATCTCTACCTTTACGAATTTCCCATGGCATCGCGCACGTCAACATTTCTTTTTAACCAATGCTTCATTTACAAAATCAAAATTGAATCTCGCCATTTTACTTACCTTAATCAATTAATGCGACAGGCGGAGAGTGTAGCAAGGCAGGCAGGTAGTAGAGCGTAGCGTAGCTGGTGTAAGGGATATGTGTGTGACAGCCGTTAAGCGGGCCGACCCCAGCCAGGGTGAGGTAGTTGCAACAACGCCACAACAAAGTCTTTCCGGAAAACACTAAGAATCACTTCATAAGGCACATATTTCCTGTTTTTTCGGCACAATTCATCTCTGTCAAGGAAGGAAAACGTCACGTTACAACAGGATCAAACGAAGGAGAGAGTGGAGGTTATACACACATTACTCCTACGCCAACTGCCACAACAACTCCTCTCCTACGCCAGCTGCCTTACTCACAAGCATCTCCACGGTATGAGCAGTAATTCCCAACAGGTTAACAACCGTTATATATTTCCAAGGCATAAGAATAGATAATCTATAGATGTTAATCGCTCCTACTTGAGAGACATGTTCTCAACTTTGTGACACTATGAGGATGATGCGTTCGTCAAACTTAATGACTTGTTTAGCTTTCTAAAAGATACAGTAGCTTTGATATGTAATATCATATTGATTTAAAGTTTGATATTTACGATGGTATTGCAGTGGAATTTATTAGAAAAAAGGGGTGACTGTTTTGTTGACTGGTTGGTGAGGATATTCAATGTATGTATGGCTCATGGTGAAGCGCCTAAGGATTGGCGGAATGCATGCACAGTGCCATTGTGCAAAGGCAAAGGGGATAAAGGTGAGTGTTCAAATTACAGAGGTATAAGTTTGTTGAGTATTCCTGGGAAAATATATGCAAGGGTATTGATTGAGAGGGTGAAGGCATGTACAGAACATCAGATTGGGGAAGAGCAGTGTGGTTTCAGAAGTGGTTGAGGATGTGTGGATCAGATGTTTGCTTTGAAGAATGTGAGAAATACTTAGAAAAACAAATGGATTTGTATGTAGCATTTATGGATCTGGAGAAGCCATATGATAGAGTTGACAGAGATGCTCTGTGGGAGGTATTAAGAATATATGGTGTGGGAGGCAAGTTGCTGGAAGCAGTAAAAAGTTTTTATCGAGGATGTAAGGCATGTGTACGAGTAGGAAGAGAGGAAAGTGATTGATTCTCAGTGAATGCCGGTTGCCGGAAGGGGTGTGTGATGTTTCCATGGATGTTTAATTTGTTTATGGATGGGGTTGTTAGAGAGGTGAATGCAAGAGTTTTGGAGAGAGGGGCAACTATGCAGTCTCTTGTGGATGAGAGGGCTAGGGAAGCGAGTCAGTTGTTGTTCGCTGATGATACAGTGCTGCTGGCTGATTCGGTTGAGAAACTGCAGAAGCTGGTGACTGAGTTTGATAAAGTGTGTGAATGAAGAAAGCTGAGAGTAAATATGAATAAGAGCAAAGTTATTAGGTACAGTAGGGTTGAGGGACAAGTCAATTGGGAGATAAGTTTGAATGGAGAAAAACTGGAGGAAGTGAAGTGTTTTAGATATCTGGGAGTGGATTTGGAAGCGGATGGAACCATGCAAGCGGAAGTGAGTCACAGGGTGGGGGAGGGGGCGAAAGTTCTGGGAGCGTTGTAGAATGTGTGGAAGGCGAGAACATTATCTCAGAAAGCGAAAATGGGTATGTTTGAAGGAATAGTAGTTCCAACAACGTTGTATAGTTGCGAGGCGTGGGCTATAGATAGGGTTGTGCGGAGGAGGGTGGATGTGATGGAAATGAGATGTTTGAGGACAATATGTGGTGTGAGGTGCTTTGATCGAGTAAGTAATGAAAGGGTAAGAGGGATGTGTGGTAATAAAAAGAGTGCGGTTGAGAGAGCAGAAGAGGGTGTGTTGAAATGGTTTGGTCACATGGAGAGAATGAGTGAGGAAAGATTGGCAAAGAGGATATATGTGTCAGAGGTGGAGGGAGCGAAGAGAAATGGGAAACCGAATTGGAGGTGGAAGGATGGAGTGAAATTTTAAGCGATCGGGGCCTGAACATGCAGGAGGGTGAAAGGCGTGCAAGGAATAGAGTGAATTGAAACGATGTGGTATACCGGGGTCGACGTACTGTCAATGGATTGAACCAGGGCATGTGAAGTGTCTGGGGTAAACCATGGAATGTTTTGTGGGGCCTGGATGTGGAAAGGGAACTGTGGTTTCGGTGCATTATACATGACAGCTAGCTAGAGACGGTGTGAACGAATGTGGCCTTTGTTGTCTTTTCCTAGCGCTACCTCGCGCGCGTGCGGGAGAAGGGGGTTGTTATTTCATGTGTGGCGGGGTGGCGACGGAAATGAATAAAGGCAGCAAGCATGGAATTATGTACATGTGTATATATGTATATGTCTGTGTATGTATATATAGGTATACGTTAAATGTATAGGTATGTATATGTGCGTGTGTGGACGTGTATGTATGTATATACATGTGTATGTGGGTGAGTTGGGCCATTCTTTCGTCTGTTTCCTTGCGCTACCTTGCTAACGCGGGAGACAGCGACAAAGTATAATAAATAGATAAATAATTTGCGAATTCTATTGCAAAAGTAATTTTGTCCGGCAGGACCCACTCCCTTCACCTCTGCCAACTGCCTTACAGGCGTTCTCCACCAACGGGACAGACCTCCAGGGAGTCTGTTCCCCCACACTGGCCCCTCACACCACCACCTGGTCCTCACTGTAAATACCGCCACTCACGACACCACTCGCATTTCCCTCATTTTATCAACCACTCCTCTCAAATAGGATAACAATTATATTTCCACATACTCTATCTGATCTCCTTTCCTCACTCTATATTATGTCTTAACTTATAGAATAGCCACCCATCATATAACTGAGAACAACCCAGCGACAAAAACTGCTATGAAGCCGTGCAAGAAGCGGCGTGACAAGTTGGGTAGGTAAACACCAGAGCTGAACTCACAATGATCGTAGAGGAATCCCAGCCGGAGCCTCCGACTACGTACCCACGGGTACTTGACCCTGGGCTCCTACACCAACTCGGGGACCTAACGTGTGAGTCCATTTGTTGTCGACAGTGACACAGAAGCGAGGGTAATATCCTGGCCGCTAAGAGCGGCTACTTTTGCTTAGACTTATGAACCACTCTACCGTGATGCTTCGAATCCCTGTCTAACGAACCACTGTTGCCGCAAGCCCGCGAAGCATCGAACCAATGTCGCAAGTTAGTGTTGAGGGAAGCACTTTTTCACTTACGTCCATATTTCTTATCAAAATCCATCGCATTCTTGCAGTTGTTAGATTTTCTAGACAATTTTTCTCTATATCTCAACCTTTCCTTATTTCGGGTGAATGAGTGAAGACAACTACTTCATCACTCTCCCTAATCTGTTTATCAGTGCACACAACGTTTCGCCAATGCACTCGGTGTTTCATGTGAAAGTAAACTGTACTGTGTGGTTAACTGTCACCTGAAGATGCCTAATGCAAGTGTGCGGATGTTGCTTTTCTTTGTTCCTGCCGCTACCTGGTAAACCAGGAAGCGACGATCAAGTACGGATATATATATATATATATATATATATATATATATATATATATATATATATATATATATATATATATATATATATATATATTGGAAAGGATCACAATTTTACGCGTGATCAAGATATTATTAGAAGGGAGAACTAAAAGATGGTGTCAATGGGAGGTTTGGGCTCAACTCTATAAAATGATTTCTTTGCTAACTTAAGGGATTTATCAATAAACTCTGGACTGCAAATACGTAATGCCCTAAGGAACATAGATTGAAATGATGATAATTTAACTCTGTCATGTTGAGATGAGTAATAATGGATATATGAGCATACATTGATGGGTTTTCTGTATATGCTAAACTTAAACTTGTTTCCTTGTCTATGGATCATGCAATCTAAAAATGGTAACATACCGTTATTTTCATTTTCTACAGTAAATTTGATGGAAGGTACTAAATCGTTAAGTAAGGGGAGAAATATTTGTAAATTTTCATTTGTTGGCCAAACACAAAGAACATCATCTACATACCTAAACCAAACTGCATTAGAAGGTAAGATATCCTTTAGTAATTTTGTTTTAAAAAATTCCATATAAAGATTACTTAGTATAGGTGAAAGAGGATTAACCATTGGCATACCAAATTTTTGAGCATAATAATCTCCATTAAATTGAAATACACAGTCTTTTATACACAATTTTATCAGTTCAATGAAATTAGACTTTGAAACAGGTAAATGAATATCATCCAAGACATCAAATAAATATTCTAAACGGTCATCAACTGGAACTTTACTGAAAAGTGAGGAAACATCAAAGCTAACTAGTTTGAAATCAAAATTAACATTGATATTGTTTAGCTTGACTAAATTTACATTGTTCATGATATTAGAATTTGATACCTTACCCACTAAAGGGCTTAATAAAGAAACTAACCATTTTGACAATTTATATGTGATGGAGCCTACTGAACTCACTATAGATCTTGCTGGAAAATTCTGTTTATGTGTTTTGATAAGTCCATACATATATGGCAATGATGGGGACAAAGATGACAAACTTTTGATAAGAGACATGTTACCTTTCAACAACAACTTCATTTCTTTATTGAAGTGAGAATTAAATGCTTCTAAGGTATTTTTACTAAGTTTAGAATATGTTGTGTTATCATTTAGAAGATCATTCATTTTAGATAAATAGTTACTTTTGTCTAAAATCACAACAGTGTTAGCCTTATCTGCTTTAGTAATATGTATATCCTTGTCTTTTTTTAAGGTGTTACTAGCTCTTATGAATCTTTTAGGGCAATTAGCTTCCACTGATTTTGACAAACTGGCATACACTAAACCCTTACAAATATTAATATCACCATTACATAAATTACTGTATTTTTCTAAATTACTAAAAGACTGTGACATCAACACAGCTGGCTTCTCTGTTAGAGCACACAAAACTTAAACCATAGCCTAATGCACACAAGGAATCTTTATCTAGTTGTTTATTAGACAGGTTTACCACAAAAGATGGGTTTGTGTTCTTGGTCCAGTCGCTGTTTTCCATAAGATGGTCCAACTTACGATTTAGTGACACTTGTAGCCTATTAAGTTCTTTCCTTAATTCATCATAGCAATAGTCCAACATCCGGTTCTTCCAGTGTGTCGGTATTGTCATTTGAAAGGCACGTTTCTTCTCAGTTATTAACTCTAACTCTATTACCAAGAGAAATATCACTGAATCTTCTATTATTAAATACACAAAGAATTATAATCTTAATATTAGTGATGGTCTATACAAATTAGATAACTTTATTGTTGATAAGATTTGTAAAATGATAAGTTTTGAACGCTCGTTGTATGTTTTGGACAATCACATGTTTACCAAATGGCGTCGTAGCTTCGTCTCTTCGATGTATATCAACTAACTGTTATATTTCTCTTTTGTGTCTCCCCTGATGATGTGATTATTACACGAAAGTGCACTTGGGAACTTTTCGTGTTTCATTTTCCCCGTGGACTCATAGGAATATATATATATATATATATATATATATATATATATATATATATATATATATATATATATATATATATATATATTTCGTACTATTCGCCATTTCCCGCATTAGCGAGGTAGCGTTATGAACAGAGGACTGGGCCTTAGAGGGAATATCCTCATCTGGCCCCCTTCTCTGTTCCTTCTTTTGGAAAATTATAAAAAAAAAAAAAAAACGAGAGGGAAGGATTTCCAGCCACCCGCTCTCTCCCCTTTTAGTCGCCTTCTACGACACGCAGGGAATACGTGGGAAGTATTCTTTCTCCCCTATGTAAGTAGGAGAGATGGCCAGAGAGCGTTATTGGATTACGTGTTAATTGACAGGCGTGCGAAAGAGAGACTTTTGGATGTTAATGTGCTGAGAGGTGCAACTGGAGGGATGTCTGATCATTATCTTGTGGAGGCTAAGGTGAAGATTAGTATGGGTTTTCAGAAAAGAGGAGTGAATGTTGGGGTGAAGAAGGTGGTGAGAGTAAGTGAGCTTGGGAAGGAGACCTGTGTGGGGAAGTACCAGGAGAGACTGTGTACAGAATGGAAAAAGGTGAGAACAATGGAAGTAAGGGGAGTGGGGGAGGAATGGGATGTATTTAGGGAATCAGTGATGGATTGCGCAAAAGATGCTTGTGGCATGAGAAGAGTGGGAGGTGGGCTGTTTAGAAAGGGTAGTGAGTGGTGGGATGAAGAAGTAAGAGTATTAGTGAAAGAGAAGAGAGAGGCATTTGGACGATTTTTGCAGGGAAAAAATGCAATTGAGTGGGAGAAGTATAAAAGAAAGAGACAAGAGGTCAAGAGAAAGGTGCAAGAGGTGAAAAAAAGGGCAAATGAGAGTTGGGGTGAGAGACTATCAGTAAATTTTAGGGAGAATAAAAAGATGTTCTGGAAGGAGGTAAATAGGGTGCGTAAGACAAGGGAGCAAATGGGAACTTCAGTGAAGGGCGTAAATGGGGAGGTGATAACAAGTAGTGGTGATGTGAGAAGGAGATGGAATGAGTATTTTGAAGGTTTGTTGAATGTGTCTGATGACAGAGTGGCAGATATAGGGTGTTTTGGACGAGGTGGTGTGCAAAGTGAGAGGGTTAGGGAAAATGATTTGGTAAACAGAGAAGAGGTAGTAAAAGCTTTGCGGAAGATGAAAGCCGGCAAGGCAGCAGGTTTGGATGGTATTGCAGTGGAATTTATTAAAAAAGGGGGTGACTGTATTGTTGACTGGTTGGTAAGGTTATTTAATGTATGTATGACTCATGGTGAGGTGCCTGAGGATTGGCGGAATGCGTGCATAGTGCCATTGTACAAAGGCAAAGGGGATAAGAGTGAGTGCTCAAATTACAGAGGTATAAGTTTGTTGAGTATTCCTGGTAAATTATATGGGAGGGTATTGATTGAGAGGGTGAAGGCATGTACAGAGCATCAGATTGGGGAAGAGCAGTGCGGTTTCAGAAGTGGTAGAGGATGTGTGGATCAGGTGTTTGCCTTGAAGAATGTATGTGAGAAATACTTAGAAAAGCAAATGGATTTGTATGTAGCATTTATGGATCTGGAGAAGGCATATGATAGAGTTGATAGAGATGCTCTGTGGAAGGTATTAAGAATATATGGTGTGGGAGGCAAGTTGTTAGAAGCAGTGAAAAGTTTTTATCGAGGATGTAAGGCATGTGTACGTGTAGGAAGAGAGGAAAGTGATTGGTTCTCAGTGAATGTAGGTTTGCGGCAGGGGTGTGTGATGTCTCCATGGTTGTTTAATTTGTTTATGGATGGGGTTGTTAGGGAGGTAAATGCAAGAGTCCTGGAAAGAGGGGCAAGTATGAAGTCTGTTGGGGATGAGAGAGCTTGGGAAGTGAGTCAGTTGTTGTTCGCTGATGATACAGCGCTGGTGGCTGATTCATGTGAGAAACTGCAGAAGCTGGTGACTGAGTTTGGTAAAGTGTGTGGAAGAAGAAAGTTAAGAGTAAATGTGAATAAGAGCAAGGTTATTAGGTACAGTAGGGTTGAGGGTCAAGTCAATTGGGAGGTGAGTTTGAATGGAGAAAAACTGGAGGAAGTGAAGTGTTTTAGATATCTGGGAGTGGATCTGTCAGCGGATGGAACCATGGAAGCGGAAGTGGATCATAGGGTGGGGGAGGGGGCGAAAATTTTGGGAGCCTTGAAAAATGTGTGGAAGTCGAGAACATTATCTCGGAAAGCAAAAATGGGTATGTTTGAAGGAATAGTGGTTCCAACAATGTTGTATGGTTGCGAGGCGTGGGCTATGGATAGAGTTGTGCGCAGGAGGATGGATGTGCTGGAAATGAGATGTTTGAGGACAATGTGTGGTGTGAGGTGGTTTGATCGAGTGAGTAACGTAAGGGTAAGAGAGATGTGTGGAAATAAAAAGAGCGTGGTTGAGAGAGCAGAAGAGGGTGTTTTGAAATGGTTTGGGCACATGGAGAGAATGAGTGAGGAAAGATTGACCAAGAGGATATATGTGTCGGAGGTGGAGGGAACGAGGAGAAGAGGGAGACCAAATTGGAGGTGGAAAGATGGAGTGAAAAAGATTTTGTGTGATCGGGGCCTGAACATGCAGGAGGGTGAAAGGAGGGCAAGGAATAGAGTGAATTGGAGCGATGTGGTATACAGGGGTTGACGTGCTGTCAGTGGATTGAATCAAGGCATGTGAAGTGTCTGGGGTAAACCATGGAAAGCTGTGTAGGTATGTATATTTGCGTGTGTGGACGTGTGTATGTACATGTGTATGGGGTGGGGGTTGGGCCATTTCTTTCGTCTGTTTCCTTGCGCTACCTCGCAAACGCGGGAGACAGCGACAAAGTATAAAAAAAAAAAAAAAAAAAAAAAAATATATATATATATATATATATATATATATATATATATATATATATATATATATACACTCCAGCCTATATCAGGTGTGTGTGTGTGTGTGTGTGTGTGTGTGTGTGTGTGTGTGAGCGAGCATGGACGGGGGCCATTGACCCATCCTAACCTTCCGGAGAGGGTAGAGCCAAGCCCACTCCTCGTGGTCCGTAAGGTACATGCTTCAAGTCGAGCGAAACTTTCAGTGTGGGAAATGTCCGAACCATTCCCCAAGGTTAACGCTCTAAGACTGGTACTGTTTTTTCGTGCATGCCTGAACTCTGTCACCGCATGACAGCCAGGGATATTAGTATTCTCCTAAAGATTAAAACGCCGTCTAACCATTGTAGGAAGTTATGAGGCCCACAAGAATATATGTAGAATCATCTCAAGCAGAATTTACATTGTTATCACGTTTGAATTCATGGCGACAACATCTACTATTACTACTACTACTACTACTACTACTAATAATAATAATAATAATAATAATAATAATAATAATGATAATAATAAGAGATTCATAGAAAGAATGATTTCAGAATAAAAAGCTTGCATGACGGTAGGTCAACTGTTACGCTAGTGACTGAATGGCATACCAGCACCAGGCCAGACCAGCAGCACCAGGCCGGACCAGCAGCGCCAGGGCAGACCAGCAGCACCAGGCCAGACCAGCAGCAACAGGCCAGACCAGCAGCAACAGGCCAGACCAGCAGCACCAGGCCAGATCAGCAGCACCAGGCCAGACCAGCAGCAACAGGCCAGACCAGGAGCACCAGGCCAGACCAGCAGCACCAGGCCAGACCAGGAGCAACAGGCCAGACCAGCAGCACCAGGCCGGACCAGCAGCACCAAGCCAGACCAGCAGCAACAGGCCAGACCAGGAGCACCAGGCCAGACCAGCAGCAACAGGCCAGACCAGGAGCAACAGGCCAGACCAGGAGCACCAGGCCAGACCAGCAGCACAAGCCAGACCAGCAGCACCAGGGTCGTGCAGGGTGGTAAGTTTAACAATATCATACTTTCAAAACACAGACTGTTTAGTTTTTTTTTTCTTATTTGATAAAAAAAGAAAAAACTGAAGATCACTTCTCTAAAATTTGAACATGCAACATACTAATTCTGACATGGCATTAGATTAATGCAAGTGAAAGGACGGTTGTCTTACGAGGAACATGTGGCAACTGGTGCCAACTGTAAGGTATTCGCGTTTATCTACATCTCATAACTAGGTTAGAAATGCCTGCAGAATATTCAGCCATTTAAGACACTCTAGTTGATGTTCAATGTACACGAATACCTACGTGGGTACGTACGTATGTCTCCCTATATATCAGGTGATTATTGCTATTCCCACTATTCACTCTCTTCTTACCTATTTGTAAACAAAGATCGAGATGAAATCTGGTAGTTGCAGATTTTGGTCCAGTACGACCTTCTTTCAGTGAGAAACATCTATGGATTCATTTCGATTTTGATTCGTGAAAAAAAAAATCATTTATATATTTAGGCTGAAGGCTGTCTTTTTTTTATATATATATCTATTTATTTCGTTTAGTCAAAAGGGGAGACTTGGGGATGTCAGCCTGACACTAAAACCCAAGTTGTAAATTGTGTAGGAAACAACATCGTGTCCGAGAACGTCTGAGATATAATGTAGATTAACGTTTGCACAAAAGGAAAATCTTTATATTGTGCAGCAACTTTAAGCTTAGCAGATAAAAAGAACCAACCATAAAAAAAAAAATATATGCACATATGCGATGAGACCATTTTCAGAAATGATTTAGACTTAATTTGTAATATCAAATTAAACACCCCGCACTGAGTTCGTGTCCTAACTGAAGGAGAGAGAAATTAAGACCCTAGATTCCACAATACACAGTGCATCACCATGGGCTGTGAATAAAGCAAATTCATTTTCAGCAATCTATGCACATAGAGAGTATGGAGAGCAATGATAAACAGTGGATTATGTGCCAGATAGTGGGCATCACTCCTGAGAGGCAAAACACAAAAGAATGCTCGGAAATCTTGACCACATAAACACAGCAAACATGCACCAGATACGTTCCAATAAGAAAGAAATGTCATGATGCTCTGACTGGGTGGAGAGCGGTGCTCTCTATCAGGATGACAAAACCAAGTTGTTGGCCTTTTCAAAAGACAGGCAACGAATTCTACGAAAGAAAACGAACCTATGGAAAGGAGGAGGCTATTGAACGTAAACATAAAACGTCATACGAGACCAGAAAAAAAAAACTCAGATCCACAAGATACAATATAATCTCGCTAAGTGAAGTCTCATGTGCACGCTGCCTTGAAATTCGAGTTAAGAGCTTCGCGAAGGCCAAACTCACCCAACTTCGTAAATCAGTGTGCCCATATGTAACTTGGTAGGACTCCACTTGTAGGTCTGCTTGAAATGCTTATTTTGAGCCCTAGTTCTCAAGCACTGAAATGAACTTTGGACGCGATTTCTATTCCAGTTTTAAAATATCATAATTGGACATTTCTGTTGATGGTATTTCTAACTTTTTCTTTTTAAGAATCAAAATATAAGAAAAGCGCTTACAATATCAATTGTTCTAAGGTGTAAACCGCGCTGAGTCGATGGCATATACATTAGCATAATGCGCTAGTGTGTGTGTGTGTGTGTGTGTGTGATTATTTTTTGTGATTACCACTTGTATATTCCGAGGGGAGTTTTACGCTCGTGTTCCCCCGTCTCTCTAACCTTATATATGTGAATCATGTCTTTACTATGTAATAAATATGTAGATGTAATCATAACACACACACACACACACACACACATACCTAGCTAACGCCAGGTACACATTTTATCGACCAAGCCATAGGGGAGGATAAACAGCTGGGTGGACTGCGGACCTACTGCAGCGACTATGATTCAAACCATGGATTCATGACGGTCAGTGACGTTCACCGCTGCTCCACGTTGGTCCGTGAATGCGTTAAAAAAATCTCTAATTCTTCATTTCTTCTCATGTTCCTCTACGTTGTGACCAGTCTGTTGTGACCAGTATGTTGTGGCCGGTCTGAGCCTAGCACGGAGGAAGTAGTTTGCAATCTCTATGTTTTCTTTACCATCTTCCACGACCTTTTCAACATCAACACGGCCTCTAGTACTGATGAACTTTAATCCTGCTTCTCATCGAGTGTCTCGATAAGGTGGGGGATATTAACTGTCGTCTGTAGTCTAAATTTTCAAGTTCCAATCCATCCACGGCGCCGGGTGAGCATGGGTACGTCAACGATTTCGAGGTGTCTAGCGACCCATTTCTGGTAAGCCTAAGAAATTTGCAGCGTCAGGGTCAAGGGCTTCACGCCTCTCCTGCGACGGAAATCCACATTATTTCTTTGGTAGACGCCAAACAAGAATTCAGCTTAATTGGACTAACCTGATCGAGAATTTTGACTTATCAGGTGCATCATTCTGCAGGTTTTGTTACAATGCCCGCGGGAATAGTTAGTTGATAACCTCCGCACAAGCAGAGCTATCGAAATTCATTTATCGAGGTTTTTCTGTAGACGGAGATAAATCGCAAAATACTTCAGTTAACTGATGACCGCAGTGAGATGTAGATAAGAAATAAAAAAAAATGGAACTGATGTGATAATTGATGTGATTATCTTGTAAACAAACACAACACTGTTGAGAGCCAGGCAGTTTCTAGTGCATCCACGATAATGCAATTTTCCCAAAGGAACTGCGCTTGCACCTGAGATATACGAACGACGCTCTACAGCTTCATACGAAGATAACATCTGATTAAGAAAAATAAATCTTGTGTTTAGAAAACGTAAGAGACTAAAGACGAATGTTTATCAATTCTTCTGTAGGTCATGAAAAATAACGTGGTACTGAAGATCATTTTGAAGTATCTCATTACTGGAGAATTGGAGAAAGAAAAACTTGTACAGGATACCCAAAAAGAAACACGAAATCATCGTTGTATTACGAAAGATACGTAATTGTAATTTCTATCAATTACGTGTGATGACTTTGCCGTCTTCAAAGACGACAGGTTGGAAAGCAACAGTCGTCAAAGCACCTACGGCCTCCACAACATAGGACCCTTACCTTGCTAGCATAATTAAGATGAACGGAACTATCTAGCAACGAACGTTCCCTTCCCGCGGTAGATGTCAACACTGAACCTAACGGGAACGACTGAAGACACAAAGACAACACGGGAGTGCAGGCAGGAGGAACATAACTGTAATCGCTTAAACCTGGAAAATATGTAACACTTGGTTCCGTATCTATAATCAAAAATAATTCACTAATGACGTGACTGGCATGGAAATCATTACAGAATGCAGGCATAAAATCAAATTTTGAAACAAAAGAGAAGAGAATACAATGTAAACACTCGGAGACCGAAGTTGTTCAGTACAATGCCTATGCGATCTGGTATATAATAGGCTACTCGGTGAAGCCATTTGAGAATTGGCTTCATTACTATCTAGGAACATTAATCTGGTCAGTAAGACAGATAGTACGCAGGTCTATAGGCTACAGCCTTAAACAGCATCACTGCTCACAAGAACAACCATGTAACTTGGTTCCAGTCTGAGCACATAAGAACCATGCATGTGCGTGTGTTGTCTGGGGAGTGGGAGGTATGTGTATGGTCCAAGAATTACCTTAAACACTTGAAGAAAATGTTCACTTTTTTTCTTTCATTTGATGGTTGTAACTCGACGTTTGACGGCTTGGACGAACCACGTCAGCCGACAGGACATTTATTCAGTACACCAAGAAACCGAACCAACCAGCTGACCACAGTACAGTAAAACTCTACGGGAATCAACACTATGACTTCAAAGCAAAGCAACAGATGGCAGGACATTCAATGAGTCACTAACAACCGTTAGCTATTCCGGTTCACGGACGTAGTAGTGATGCACTTATTCTCTTACATGTTCGTACGTACAGACAGCCGCGATCACACACCAGAACACACGAATATGCTCCCACTTAAGAGAAGCGAACAGATGTGGCACAGAGGTCGGCCCTGCTGCGCTCACACGTATCTATGATCAGCAATGCTTCCCTCGCCGCTACTGCCGCCTCACCCTCAGCACCACAAGTGTCTCTCTTATCAACATACGCATCACGTACCTACCTCTAAGGGTCACGTGACCGAGGCTCGTAAACACACATGAACCCTCGACAAAAAAATAGTATATATATATATATATATATATATATATATATATATATATATATATATATATATATATTCCTGAGTCCACGGGGAAAATGAAATACAATAAGTTCCCAAGTGCACTTTCGTGTAATAATCACATCATCAGGGGAGACACAAGAGAGAAATATAACAGTCAGTTGATATACAACGAAGAGACGTAACTAGGACGCCATTTGGTAAACATGAGATTTTCCAAGACAACGAGCGTATCATAAACTTATCATTAGATAACTTTATTGCTGATAAAATTTGTAAAATGACAAGTTTATGATACGCTCTTTGTCTGTCTTGGACAATCGAATGTTTACCAATTGTATATCAACTGACATATTTCTCTCTTGTGTCTCCCCTGATGATATGATTATTACACGAAAGTGCACGTGGGAACTTATCGTGTTTCATTTTCCCCGAGGACTCATTGGAATAAATTGATCACGCGCAAAATTGTGATCTTTTCCAATATATATATATATATATATATATATATATATATATATATATATATATATATATATATATATATATATATATATATATTTAAAGAGTAAGAGAGACTCTTCACACTGAGGAAGACCGTATTCCTCAATGAATGTTTCAACAACAGTCAATCTAGTAAACTTCCTTCCGCTCGTGTGTGTTGACGAATCGACTAAGATAGCCTTCAGAAAAATGTCTCATTCCTTGGAAACAAAGTTATAATTTCAATTGTGGAGGAGACACCATGAACAGTTCCAAAGAAGTTGTAGGAAAATAGTGGATGTGATAACCAGGAAAGTTCTTCCACTACAATGTGAACATGATCAGATAAATGGAACGGATATGTTTACGCTGATAATAATGTTCATCTTCCCGCGACAATGAAACGTGATGTTTTATCTGTCCAAACACTGCAGCTGGGACTATGGCATGTACATGCTTTACAAGTGGCCCAGACTACTGTTCCTCGTCTATCAACTTTATCAGCATGAAAGAACAAAGCTTTCGTATTCGGTATTTACCTTCTTTTTTGAAATGTATGAAATAAGCGATGTGTTCTCCAATGAAACAGTATTGGCAACTTAATGCCCTACTTATGACCATATATATATATATATATATATATATATATATATATATATATATATATATATATATATATATATATATATATATATATATACATTTGTACCTATTTATCTACCAGCCCCGGAGAGTGGATGAACACTGGGGGCCGACTACCCAGCCCAGGTTTCGAATCCGGATGGGTTCGTGCGTGATTCATAGACAGTGAAAGCCAACCACAACACCACGGAAGGCTGGTCTCGGGCTGGTGCATGCCTCACACACTGACCGGTGTCAAAAGGCTGCCCCATGCACCACTTAGGTGGGACTCTGGACCACATGCTGACTCCACTGGCGTCTCCCACTGAGGCAGCTGATACACTAACGCTGGAGCGCCTTCGTCCCAGAACAATAACTAAAATTATAAGGAGGTGAAGCCTCGATTTTCCTAAACCCTATGACTGATTTTCACTTCGAGAACATTTTGAATACTATTCTGTTATTATCTCTTACAGCTCCCATGCAAATAACCATATACACACATTTCTAACAATAGGTCTTTACCCCCACAAGTAGAACAGTCCTGCTGAATGACAGATCCAAGATATTCAACCCCACATCATGTAGAACAGACCTGCTGGACGCGAGATCCAACACCCTCATCCCTACAACAAGTGATACAGAGCTTCAGGGCAACATATTCAAGATCTGATCGTTTACAAAATGAGTGAAACAAGAGGCTCATTACACCGGACACAAGTGATCTGAAGAGGTTCTGAACAGATGTAGGTAACTCTATAGATATATCAAGTGTTCTCGTACCATCCTCCGTCTGATGGATAGCAACCAACAGAAGGCATGAATCACTCTCTGAATGACAGGGTAAACTGCCCGAGATGAAGGGCTCGAGAGTATTTCAGATTGCCTCAAAGTGGCAGTGGGGCAACGTTGAACTACAGCCTCTGCGTGAGTATACAGACACTGGGTTTTTTATTGCAGTCCTCAGACACGAACCTTCTACGTCAACCACACCAAGCTTCTACATAAATACCGAACAAAAGTACTTTCCCTTTGAGGGCAGTTCTTCCCACAAGAACCCTCTCAAACATGAAAATTCGTAGTGAATCATGGATTTTTTTTTTTATTTTCTCCCCATTAAACACGAGACATGAGCCTACACATCACAAAGGTTCTCCACGGCATCGCACACCCTCAGCTCCGGCTCCACGGCTGTCATATTGACACAAGACTGTGCTGATCGTGCCACCTGAAGCATCGATGTGAGCCCGAGAAATAGCCCTTCTTTTTTTTGGACAACAGCATGACTTTTGGGTATGATGTCGTGACATGACGCCATCAAACCTAGGTTTCGTACAGTTATGCTCAGGGATCGTGCCGTCTCGCTCTTATGGCAGCGTTTAAGTATCCTACTGTTGTGCTCCAGGATCGTACCGTCATGCTGAAGGATTGTACAGTCTTGCTCAAGAGGTTAAATGCAGGCTCAGGTTCATCATGCGACCGAATCACTCAGCCCTGAGGAATAGTGCAAAAAAAAGGATCTAGTAGGCACCAGTGTCTTCTTCAGTATTTCCTCTTTATCTCCCAATTTCAAAATACAAAAAAAAAAAGCCAGTATGAAAATTCATTCAAAGATGAGATATCTTAACCCATTTAAGGATGACACAGTCGTCTTCAGAACCACAACTTCACATTCCCCCGAGCACTGTTTCGAAGCTCAGCGAAGTCGGTTTGTGTTCCATTTCGTTCGGATGACTCTGTGGGGTTGAAGGTTCTACTTCCTAGCATCACACACACACACACACACACTGATCAGTCAAGTCCACGTAAGGTATTCGTCGACTTACACAGCAAAGATGTCCAGTTTTAGTCTCATGTGACATTCATCGTGTCACAGAATAGATATGTGTTCGTAACGTGTTAGTCATTGGTTCGATCTGCCCGCTCGAGACAAGGTGACCAAATGACCGAGTGAGTGTTATGATACGCCCGTCCTCCAGCCCACCCAGCAACGGTCCCCTGGTCCTCCCACCCGTTCCCCTTTGGCCATACACCCACCTCCTGGTCTATAGACCACATACCCACCCAACCCTTGGTCCACCCGCCCGTCCCGTGGACCGCAAACCCATCCTCCAGGCCAACCCTTCGCGTCCTTTGGCCACGCTAGCATGATGTAATGCTCTCCTGTCACCACTCATGGCAGGGGGAATCACCGGTCTTAAGGATCACGAAGTAGTTATTTTGCCGACGGATATATCAACACCGGCACAGGTAGATCGTATGGTATTGTGTGGACATGATTATAACCGGGTAGATCGGGCACCTCATTCAATACATTTGAGCTATCGTCCACCCCTGGGCTACAGTATAGTAGGCTAGGGTAAGGGACTTGTCGTAGAGGACTGAGAACCACCCCCCGCCTCCCTCATGGATAAGGGTTAAGTAAGGTTGATGGTACGAGATTTTTAACCCAACACTTCCCCTGTACTTCATGACAGGGCGACGGGTAAGAACCGTCCTACTTCTCGCTGGATTTAGTGAATGAAAAAAAAAAAATTCATTTATACCATTAATAGCAATGGTATCTGTATGGATCTCATGATATCTGCAAAAAACTATTCGTCCGTCGGTAATATAGATAATTGCAGTAATGCAATCGCGCAAGAGGTGGGGTAAAAAAAAAAAAGCAAAAAAAGGCATAATGTAGTTTAACTCACCGGTGCGGTGTTGCCGGACTCTGCCTGCTCGAGGTTACACCGCGAGTGAAAAAAGTCATCTTTCGAGCGGCTGTATAACTGAGAACATAATCTCATCAAAGAATGTCTCACTCCAAAGGAGTCCACATTTCCCTGGCACTTGAAGTAGCCAAGCCTCGGGCTAACACCAAGTCCTGGGGTAATTATATATTGATGAATATATGACTATTCCCATCTGTGCCGAAAAGCCAAATACTCACAACTTAACGAATATCTACGAACCTGTAGGAAACGGTGTGATCGTGTAATCGTCATTATGGAACAGGTGATGGGGACTTTCCTGTCTGCCATGGCACTTGGGGATTATGACGGCAGATGTAGAATGTTCTCATCTTTCTTTTATCGTAAGACTTTGAGCAGCGGGTTGTGGACAGAAGCCCAGAAACATCTAACTCTGATACATCACAGGAAATAACCACACTTACGATTGTCCGTGTAATACCCGCAACCTTTCTGATTGTGTCACCGGGTCGTTGTGTGTGAGGTCGAGAGAACGTGTTGCCTTAATATATCTCATGCTCTCAACCGCCGCAGCCTCGCATTGGGCCAAACGGTGCCAGGGAAGGTAGTCAGCATGTTCGACTTTGAAGACTATACCCTATGTTCGACACCGGGCTTTGGGTATGGTTAGGAGAATGTTACTTTTCCATGGCATGTGTGGAGCTAGGCACCTACCTGTTGAAAGCGTTCTTCAGTATGGTTGCCACACACCAACATGCACAAAACATCAAGAGCACACTTTCCAAAAATTTCCATCTGCGTGGCTCTCTTCGCTTCACTTGTGAAGACATCGCCCTAACTCTCTTTGCGAGATCAGTTACAGTGACCCTCCAGCCCATCATGTGTTAGGGAACTCACGAAGGTTCCAGTACCCCTGAATCCGAGCGTAGAACTTAGGGGAACATTCAGCTGTGGACGACCACTTCTGTTACACAATTTAAGACTTAGAGACTGAACTCACTACAATTCCCCCTCAACGGTGTGTATAATGTTTGGACCAGGGGTACTACAAGGGAGTCATTTTTGTTTATGTGGACTGGAAACGTTTATTGTGTGACGGTAGAGGGGCCAGTATACAATTTAGGATCTCTTAAAGGCAACTCAACAATGTATGTAAACTTACAAGAATTATCATCAAAAGTGAAATTAGTATCAAAAGGGAGAACTAAAAGATTCTTACTTTACTTCCCATGTTGCTTAAATCCTTTAATGTAAATGCTGCCTTCAGCGACAATAATACTATAAAGGATATCTTAATCAGGAACTCATCAGAAAATTCTCCTGGATGCATCTATAAAGTGCCATGTAGAAATTGTTATAAGTTTTATGTTGGGCAGACTGGTAAGGCTCTTTCTGTTAGACTTAAACAACATAAAAAGTATAAGAACAGGACAAGAATCAAAGGCATTGTTTAATCACGTTAAAAACTATGATCATTGTAGAGACTGGAGTAGTGCCATCTCAGTAACTTTAACTCCAGTACCACGAGAAATATCATTGAATCTTCTATTATCAAATACACAAAAAAATTATAACCTTAATATTAGTGAAGGTCTATACAAACTGGATAACTTTATTTTTCATAAATATTGCAAAAAAAATTCACCTTGTTCGCATAATAAGATTATGATACGCTCGTTGTCTGTCTTGAACAATCACAGGTTTACCAAATGGCGTCCTAGCTACGTGTCTTCGTTGTATATCAACTGACTGTTATATTTCTCTCTTGTGTCTCCCCTGATGATGTGATTATTACACGAAAGGGCACTTGGGAACTTATCGTGTTTCATTTTCCCCGTGGACTCATAGGAATATACTTGATCGCGCAAAATTGTGATCCTTTCCAATATATATATATATATATATATATATATATATATATATATATATATATATATATATATATATATATATATATATATATATTTATCCACAAATCAAACTGATCTATTATACATCATCATATGAATGAGTACTCAAACACAAGAGCACGCACATGAATACTCAGACAGGCACACAATGACACACTGTGTTCATACAATAGAGAACAAAATGTATACAGAGGGATAATTACACCAACGAGGACAAGCCAACACTTGCACACCAGGCTTTCCCAACACACCAGTCCACGCTCGGACAAAGCGGCAGCCATTATCTCCACTGAGCACGACGGCACCGCCCAAGGTCTTGTCATCATTGACCCCGGGTGATCACACCTTCTCCACCGTCGCTCTCGACAGTTTGTTCAGCAACTTAGATAGTGCGCTGGCGTGGGTGGCGGCTGGCATAATTCCCACACCACCCGGAGACTGTAGCCGTAGCGGTTACCACACCCACACTAGCAGGATTGGCGTTAGTTCGCGAACGCCTGTGTTGTGTGGCAGGCAGCTAGACACGTCTCCGTCAGCATCTGGGACAGACCGGGTCCAGTCGCAAGGGCTCAGTAAGCCTTACCCTGCAGGCAACGCAGCTGACACCGTACTACTGGGATACCACGCAAACTGCAGAACTTGAAAGAATATCTTGAATACTTGGTCTTCCTGCCTTCATCCATTCTCGTCCCCACCCAGCCACACATGAAATGGCACCCCCCTACCCCCACACGCGCGCGAGGTAGCGCTAGGAAAAGGTCACATTCGTTCGCACTCAGTCTCTAGCTGTCTGTGTAATGCACCGAAACCACAGCTCCCTTTCCACATCTAGGCCTCACAAAACTTTCCATGATTTACCCCAGATGCTTCACATGCCCTAGTTCAATCCATTGACAGCACGTCGACCCCGGTATTCCTCATCGTCCCAATTCACTCTAATCTTTCCACACCTTTCACCCTTCTACATGTTCAGGCCCCGATCGCTCAAAAAATTTTTCACTCCATCCTTTCACCTCCAATTTGGTCTCCCACCTCTCGTTACCTCCACCTCTAACACATATATCCTCATTGTCAATCTTTCCACACTCATTTTCCCCATGTGACCAAGCCATTTCAATACACTCTCTTCTGTTCTCTCAACCACACTCTTTTTATTACCACACATCTCTTTTACACTTTCATTACTTACTAGATCAAACCACCTCACACCACATATTGTCCTCAAACATCTCATTTCCAACACATCCACCCTCCCTCACGCAACCCTATCTATAGCCCGCAACTCGCAACCATATAACATTGCTGGAACGACTATTCCTTCAAACATACCCATTTTTGCTCTCCGAGGTAATGTTCTCGCCTTCCACACATTCCTCAACGCTCCCAGAACTTTCGCCCCCTCCCCCACCCTGTGACTCGCTTCCGCTTCCATGGTTCTATCCGCTGCTAAATCCACTCCCAGATATCTAAAACACTTCACTTCCTCCAGTTTTTCTCCATTCAAACTTACCTCCCAATTGACTTGTCCCTCAACCCTACTGAACCTAATAACCTTGCTCTTATTCACATTTACTCTCAGCTTTCTTCTTTCATACACTTTATATATATATATATATATATATATATATATATATATATATATATATATATATATATATATATATATGAACGTGCCCTACCATATAACATACAAACCTATAAAAGCCAGGTCCTGGGCGGACCGTAAACGCTTCACGGTCAGGAACGCTAGACTTCCTAAATTTTGTTTTTCCAGGTGCATGCCCCGGAGCCCCACTAGAACTCGAAGGCTGGAGGGGCCCTAAAACGAGTCTCAGTTTTGGGCCCCAAGACGGCTCTGTGTGCGTTTTCTTGTACTGGCCGATATGTGCAAAAACTTATTCATCCATTATGAAGAAGAAATTCTACATTCGTGGCGCCCCATCCCTCTTAAACTGTCTAATGCATCATACGATCTATCAATTTATTCATACTCTTTATACTTGCACTGTCCTCCCTTAAATTCTTTTTGAATCCGTAGCTCCTTTACTATCATGTGTCTTCACGTATTCTACAACTTGGATCCGACCCAGTTTTCTTGTTTGCCCTTTCGTCCACTTGGCATTTTCAATTATGAACTCCTCAGGTCTATTCCAAATTCTGTACACTGTCGTCAGGTATTAATTCTTCGATCTCTTGCGTGCGTGAAAATTGTGGGCAGGTAAGGGAGTCGTCCACCTCAGCAGGACCTTCGAAACCCTTAGGAAACTATCCTCCTTCGATATATTTTGTCCTTTCACCTTTTTAACTAAAACCACCTTAAAGTTTCGCATTCATATCCACCGAAGACCATGTAAGGTACAAATATCTGCGTGCCTTTTCAGAATAGCTGTGCCCTTAAAAAGCTCGGCCTTTAAACTAATATTGCATTTCACGTGTCTACATTAGATTTTATTTAAACAAAATATTTCACTAACTTCCTTCATTCTCAAAGCAGTTCGTCCAACAGGATAGCGTCCATTATACAGGGGCAAAAATATCTTTGCAAGGGTAAGTCTTCTGAACATGGTACGGTCCGTCCAATATGGCCCTTATCCCCAGGGGGCATGAGGTATTCAAGGGTTACGGCGTGCTTGCCTTGGGATTTTACTCCTGGATGGCGGCAGATTTTTGGACGCTTTTCACAAATATTTTTGATCGAGATCCTAAAATTTTTTTCCCGGCCCGGTAACCCAAAGGGATGATATATAATACACTATGTACGCTACGCCCAACGTTCACACGCACCCATTCTATTTTTCATTATTTCCATAATTTCTCAAAATTCCCCAGGTTCATTGTGTAATTATGATAGTAATATTACATAATTTTTGCCAAAAATAGTTTCCCACCGAGACCTTACTGCGACCCTCTGGAACATCCTTGCGACCCTTATCTGAGTCGCGATCCTGGGCCTGGAAACCAATGTATTAGGGAAAAGAAAAATTAAACATCGATATCTAACCTCCATCAATTAGCAATTACTACTTAGAATGATAAACTGCTGCCCTCCCACCAACTGGTCTTGGGAAGTTAGGCCAGTTCTTGCCAACTGGGAGGAGTGACTGAAGCAGGGATGAGCAAAAGGGTGAAAAACTTACAAGGATGGGAGAACGACTTGAAAAATTTTAAGTGGTGGTAGTCAGTGCGGCCAGTACGTGAGACCCTCCTGCTCTCCACCAGGTAACTGAAGAATGCAGGCGTCACAAAACGGGTTGCTTTTTTTTTTTTTCTTTACTGGTTCGATAATGATAGGAATGCTGAATTTATTGCTTCTAGACCTGTATGAATGATTTGCGATCAGTGTAGGTTGAAGAATCGTCTTCTTGTGTTCATTAATCGTTGCCTGTCGAGAATGGACTTGCCCAGGCATGGAAGAGGATAGCATGGGTAATACAGCTGCATTTGACAACACTAAATATAGGATAATCATATATATAGCAACTGTATCTTTTGGAAAAAGTCTTACAGTTAGTTATCAACTTAAAACGTTTATTACAAGAGGTTTCTGTTTTTACTAGACTTCTATTTGTTGTATTTCATAAATCTGAAATATAATTTCTTTTATTTCTAGAATTTTACCGCCGTCACTATTCTCATGATATCAAAATTACTGTCTAGTTCCTAGAACATCTAAATTCAAAGTTAAACTGTCTTTCCTACTTCCTCGTATCACAGCATTGATAGCAACGACGAACATGTCACCAATTTACACACCCGGCAATGATTTATATTGACAAAATATGTATCGTTTTCGTGGAAACAATACATAAGGGGTGAATACACGAAGGGCAAACGATGCTGAGAAGGGATGACGAGCGCGTAGCTAGGCGTCAAATTTAGCGTCCTAGGCTTGAAGTGCATCACGTTTAGTGTCCACAATTACCTCACAGAGTAATCAAGATCCAGGCCTGAATGGTGTCGTCTAGAGTGGCAATAGCCTACCTCCCTCAGCAATACCTTAATTCATTTGATACCTACAGACGTTCTTATACCTTCACCAGTATCACGCTTCGCCGAAGCGAAAGTTTTATTCTCATTTTGTATTTCTCAAAATCACAAGTGATCAACAAGCTGTGAAGCTTTCTAGTTCGCCATCATATTCTCAGTTGTGAAAAGAATGAATGATGTTCATATTGTACGTTAAAAATGTCTGAATTGATACATCTTTTGTACATGAGTGGTTTACGTGCATTTTAAGAGCCGTAGTGAATTTGATCTTGGGTGTGAAAGGACTTTGTAAAGTAATAATATCAAAGGTTTTAGAGCAAGCTTGATTTAATGCACCGTGTTCACACTGCCTCTCAACACCCATCGCCCCAAGGATTCAAAACCCGGGCTGCTGCATGGAAGAATATGTGTACTTGGGATGTGTACATATACTTACTTGTCACGGCGACTATAGGTAGCCGGGCGAACCTGCGCTGTTAAACGCCTACATTGGTGTCTGTTCCTCAGTGGACGTCTGTCACCGAAACGCCGTCTTTCGTCACCATCAGCAAGGTTTTGCCCAGTCCTACGCTGTGGCCTGCTAACTCGCGTTTCCATGGAACAACTTAGTTCGTCCTCGTAGCTTCTACAGCCGCTACTACTCTTAAGGACACTAACAAGCACGTGAAGAATGCTCCTTGCTTCAGTCGGACGACTTCCATCTCAAGACTAACGCTACGTCATTCTGTGGAACCTTCTTCAGTCGACGTGTTTCCAGCTTCACCACACCATTTACAACAAAATTGTGAGTATTTGGCGTTGTAGTAACTGGCGACCACCAACGGGAGTTTTCCCATTCTAACTAGTTTAGATTGACATTTCATTGTAAGCTCATCTGCGAGATTTCTCATCTATCTTAGCTTCTCTTTCATGCAAATTAAGTAGCCTTATATACTGCTTGCTACGGTGTCTTGACAGTCATATTTCTTAGCTTAGGAATCCCAGTGAAATTAACCCTTTTAATTGCTGGAGTTAATTGTTAAATCTAATTATTCTACCCTAGGAAGAGTTCCGCTTATCATACTGCCCAGTACGTACAATTTGGATTGTTGTTCTTGAGGTTGTCTTATATCCCTATATTCTATTATATTACTACAACATTTCAATAACAATTGTCAAGAATAATAAATGAATCAGTACATGAAATATATATTCGAAGCATACATTACTGATACCAGTGGTCACGCAATAATTCCTAGCGTCATTTTTTTGTGTGTGACTGGGCTAAGCTAACTACGATGGTGTCGGGCGCCCCTTAAATGACGTGAGTCAGGTGTCATGAGGTAGCAGAAGTGGAGAGATGGAGGAAGATATGAATGCTATAAGATTTTCATTACTCGCCCTTTTTGCGTCATTATTCAATTCTGAAATACTTCATGGAACAGCCTTATTTCTAAACTCCAGCGTTGATTCCACTGAGGGGCATGAAAAGAATAAGGCAGCACCCTTCTCTCGTACTTAGATGGCATTAACTAAAACATATGTTATTTCCCCGTAGAGTTATGTTAAGTTACGACGCTTGACCACATTTTACAGAATAAAGAGACGCAGACTGTACATGGGCTAATTGGTATACACAGAGTGTTTATGGTCTTAGAATTAGCCTTAACACCGGCGGATATTTGGATTGTTTGGATGGTCGATGATGTGGCTTGACGTTGACGGCCTTGGGGACTCTGGCAGTCGATTAGCCTAAAGCATTAAAAAAAAATTATAATAGATAAATCAATCTTTGAAAGATTGTATCCTATTCCCCGTGATTACATCTTAAAGATATGTGATACATGAGAATCAGTTGGACTGATTCTCGCTTAGAGTAGAAATTATCATTGCTCTGCATCTGAAAAAGCCTATTGTCAATCCAACGTCAATTTACGAGGGTTGCCATAACTGATTTGCTGCGAGCTTTCTGAGCTTGATTCTAGATCTTATTGTGTAATACAATACACTAGTGGATAATATGGAAGACAAAGTTAAAGGGGAAAGACAGCAGTGAAGAACGACAAATATGATAGATCATCTAATATGATTTATATCAGCATTTCAACAACGCCGGCACCAGCCTCATCTACTCCATCTCCTTTGACATCACTTCCAGTTATGAAGACGTCAAGAAAAAGATTGGAACTATAATCCTGATTATCTGAAATATGGTTTTATCCCTTCATCTGGTTTGCTATTAACTCACTCACAAAAGTACGAAGCCTTTAAAATTAATTTGGCACTTGTGAACAAAGCCTTCAGCCGATAGACTTCAAATGACGTCATTTTATACCGCCGACATAATGGTGTTTTATAGTATCAGCGGAAGTCCTTGCCCTCACAAAGGAACATTCAAAACATCTACTTTATGTTCTCGCGTGTGGCATGTTAGTATGGATTCTGGCGCCCTAAATCTCTCAGAGTATGCTAGAGGCCTTGATGTTGCCCAGAAACGTTATTTTGATCGAATAAATCATACGAAAACCGATCCATATTCGATTTCAGCGAGAGTGAAATGCCAGCAGCTATTGACTGTGGAGTCAAACGAGTTTCCCGATGTTACATATCCTAGCGTATGCCATTATCTGATTACATCACCTAGTTACAGCGGAGAGTCGATGAAAGCCTAGAAAAGTTCACAAGCAGACAAATATGTTACATCTAAATTGGGGAAAAAAATGCTTCAAAATTTACGATGATCACTTCCTCGTGACTTCAAAGGTGCGTTTATTTGTTTACTTTCACGGTATTCTATTGATGAGTAATTTTAAGTAGTCTCTGACGAAACAGCTTTCACTTAGTTTTATTTGTGGTTCGAATGTGTTCTACTTGACATCCTTGGTATAAAGTCGTATGATAGAGGATCATCATTCCTTGAAAAATCTAACATAAAAGCTATTTGATGAAAGGTTGCGTTTATTATTTGAACAAAATTATTTATTTAGCACACCGGCAGAACTCATAATGTTTGCTACACAAACTAAAACACTGACTTAAAAGCCTTACTTTCAAGCTACCACATTCAAATGTAAACTGAAAAACTACAAATATATGGAGTAGCCTAGAATCAGGTTTACCTTACCTATCTGATATGAATTGTGCGCTGCATAATTTGGAAAGCATGGATGATTGCCAAAATTCTCTACTCATAGCAGCTAGCAAAACCTGGCATACTTATTTATAGGAAAACGATAGAAGGATAGATGTGGGTCTTCAGCTCTATTTGAACAGTCTACAGGCGTGCAGTATGCCATTTAGTTGTTTATCAAAACAGTCAAGTGCTATTTATCTGTGCAACACACACACACACACACACACACACACACACACACACACACACACACACACACACACACACACACACTGTGTCACTCACCGCAGCAAATATGACCACCAATGTTGCGGATCTTTGAAATGAGTGTGTGATTTGTAACGTCACTTTGCAAGGTCAATGGAAACCTTTCAAGCGAAAACAGCATACAGATGACCAATACAAGTTGTAAAGAGATTATGCTGAATAATGAATAGCTAACAGCGCTAGTATTGTCAACAAATACATGAGCCAAATAGGCCCACACTTTAAGAGGCTTTTGCCATTTACGGTGAAAATGTACCAAAGTGTGCACAAGGACAATATCACCAAACCTGTTAAAGTCAGTGCCCATCCCCAAGAACATGCACTTTTTTTGAGATGGAGGCTCTAATCACGAACAAAAGTCCACATCAAGGCCGGGCCTTTATTGAAATATAGAGAGGATTATGAAACGGAAAAGGAAGAGACAAGGGAAAGTATTAATGAATTTTGGAGGAAATGAAAAATCTTTCAAAATGTGCCAAGTTATAGTTTTTAAAAAAGGCATGAGAACGTAGAGAGTTCCAAAGCTCCGACGTGTTGGGAACGAAACAGTTATCAAAACGGCCCACCCTTCAGTTTCCAACAGGCACACAGTAATCGTGTGACGCAGCAGCTTGCCGAGTATTGTATGGTCTAGCTAATGGTGGGGGCACACAAGCAACCAGCTCTCGGGAGCAAAAATCAAAGTATGTTACCTATAGAAGAGGGAAAATGAACCAACATTGCGGCGTAGGGCAAGGGGGTCAAGTTTGGAAGTTAGCCTGGGATAGTTTATAAGTTGGACCGCTTTCGACTCAGTTCTGTCAAGTAAGGATGTAGAGCTAGAACCACTCCCAGATGTGAGAGCATGACTCCACATATGGAAGAATTAATACTTTGATCATATACAGTAACTTTTCAGAAGAAAAGAAGTTTCGACATCTAAACAGGAAACCCAGTTCCTTAGAGGCATACTTAGGTATTTCCGTACCGAGGGGTGACCAAAGAAAATGTGGATGTTACAGTAATACCAAGTATGTTCACCGAGTCGAGGTGGAATTACAGAACCGTCAAAGGAAAGAAGAGAATTGTAAGGAGTTTGCGATATAGAGATGGGTAGAAACTGGGTCTTAGAGGCATTTAACTTAACTAGATTTCGTCTACTACACTAAGATATCCTGTCCAAGTCTGAGTTTATTGAGGAAGCTATGTCAAGACGAGATGCAGATCGAATGAGAGGTGAAGGAGCAGAGTTGAAAGATGTGGATGAATGCAGTGTTAAGTCGTCAGCATATGAGGGCATTTGGTTATTTGTGGAAGAGAGGAAATTGTTGAAAAAAAGAGAAAAAGTGTAGGAGCAAGGACAGAACCTTGAGAGACATCGCTGTTGACGGAGAAAAGGGGGAGGCTGATCTATAAACAGCCATGGAGATAGATCGGCCGGAGAGGAAGCTATATATGAAGGAGCAAAGTGAGGGAGGGAAGCCAAAAGAGGTTAGCTCAGAGTTGAGACCCCATTGCCAAACCCTGTCAAAAGCTTTGGATAAGTCAAGGGCAACTACACATGACTCCCAAAAATCTTTCAGAGATGATGACCAGACATTACTAAGATAAGAAAGAATATCACCAGTGGATCTCGCCTTACGGAAGCCATACTGGTGATCACAGAGAAAAGTGTGAGTTTCGAGGTGTCTAAGGATATGGGAGTTGAGGGGAGGATTCAAAGACATTGGAAATGGTAGATGTCAAAACGATACTTAAAGAGAGATCAGAACGGTCACCCTTCCTTGGGATGGGATATATCAATGCATGCTTCCAAGAGGAAGGAAAAGTATTGGTTTATGAACAGAAATGAAACAGTGCAAGTTCAGAGGCACACTCTTTCAGTGCAATGCCATCAAGACGATAAACCTTGCTTGTGTCTAGAGAAAGAAGCGCTTTTCGGAAAGTTCGGAAAGAGATTACGGGGAGGGGCATTGACTTAGTAACAGGAACCATAGAGAGTTGCTTTGTCCATGGGAGAAACGTCTATGGTACCGTCAGAACAGAAAAGTGAAGGGAAGGTGGAGTGACAAAAGTTAGTAGAGATGCCCTTAGTTAAAGATCATAAGGACTTATCTGTAGATGACGAGGAGAGGTTATCGTACTTCCTCTGAACAAAAGAACTGTCTCGAGGATAACGTGCTTACAGTGATTACCTCCAGTTTTAAAAGCTGAATGGGGGAGCCAGAAGTAGAATTTTTCCTTGTATGATAAGCCTGATTCTTTGCATAATTGGCCTCAGAACAGGAACGGTTGAACCATGGATTGCAAGAAGAGGTTGTCTTGGAAGAAGAGGGGATAAATGTTTTCATTCCCACATGAATAACCTCTGTTATGCGTTTGGCGGAGATTGAAGCATCACCATATAGGACAGTAATTCACCCAGGTAAAGTCACAAAAGAAGTTACGCAAGTTATTCTAGTTAGTTTTGTTGACGTGCCACTATATATATATATATATATATATATATATATATATATATATATATATATATATATATATATATATATATACCTTTGACTGGGCCAAGTACCCATTTCATCTACCAACCCTTAGGAGCGGATGAACAGCTAGGACGAGTGTGGACCAACTGTCAAAACCAGGATCCGTACCTATGCGATCGACCCTGGGCGGCCCGCGGATGCATCATGGTCAGGGACGGTTACCGATGCAACACTGAATCTAAATCAATCTTATTTTTACTTGATTTACATCAGATTAACACCTCATATTATTCCAACCTAAGTTTTGATAATAATAATAATAATAATAATAATAATAATAATAATAATAATAATAATAATGATAATAATAACAATAATAATAATAATGATAATAATAATAATAATAATAATTATAATAATAATAATAATAATAATAATAATAATGATGATAATAATAAACGCCAGTATTCGTGAGCAAATAGTCTCTCACCCCACATGCACCTTAAATATCATTGTGCCAAGGCTCACTAAACTCAATTACAAGATGTGGTGTTTACTTCGTGAGGCACGACCCAGAGTGACGCAATACCCAGGGTGATGCAAGACGGTGCGAAATAAGACCAAGGGTAAGTCAGGACCAAAGGTGAGGCAAGACATTGGGAAACAAGAAGAGGCAGAATGCTCATAGGCAAGGTCAGGGTCCGGGGTTGAGGCAAGGCATTGTGAAGCTAGCTAGCTAGAGCCAAGATGAGGCAAGACATTGTGGAACAGAAGGTAGAATGAGGCAAGGCACTGCGAAGCTAGAGCCATGATGAAGCAAGACATTGTGAAATAAGTTAGTTTAAGGCAAGACCTTGAGGATGAAGCAGGACTGGGTGGCGAGATACATGCCTCAGTTTGCCTCTCGCTCTTGTCAGGAATTCACCGAGGAATCTCGGCATTTTGCCTGGAATGTATTGCACGTTACTGATTTCTGCAGATATTCGGGAATCGTTAGACCTTATATGATGGATCAAGGCCTACAGTAGCGACCTAACCAAACTACCTAGGAGTCATACATTTAATGAAAATAAAAATCTAAAATATCAGCTCATATAATCCTATAAAAAAACACTAAATAAGAAAACATAAAGGTGTCTTGTCGTAATTAACCTAGGTGCAACACACACTGGTTCAGTAGGACTAGTCAACTTTTTTCTTTTCAATTCACTCGGCTCCAGAATTGATGACATGACGCTCTTGGAAAGGAAAAAAAAAAAGATAACAAAAACAATGTGTCTTCATTCCTATGGAGGAGGAGGAGGAGGATGATAATAACAGTAAACGTAATCTGAGTCACTGTCAAGTACGGGAGACCTAGTTGAAACGAGTCAACGTCGGAACGTTTCTTATGCAAGTGTGGCGCCCAGGCATCGGTAGGGGTAGGTGGGTGCGTGCTGGTGTATAATGTATTAATTGGAGTTTTCTGGTTGTGTGCGTCTCATGCACACATTTGGTTATTTCTGCGTTCTGAAAGTTGTTTTATTCATGCTTATATTTTGTTTTTCGTGCACAACGAGAAAGAAAAAACTTGTTTCTGACTGGTTTGGCGCGCTCGGTCTAATACTCAGTATGCTTAATTGGTATCTCTATAGTTTAATTCCCTCATCTACCTGTACGTTATAAATCTACCTCACCCACATACAAGAAGTTGAGATTTAAAAAAAAGAATCACATGCCTACACTTGTTCTTATGGCAAAGACGAAGGCAGGTAAGCCCGTGCGTCCGGGAAACTGGGAGCAGCATAGATGAGCGAACGGCTTACACACTGCCACCCACCTGCATTCCCACTCACGCTCACATACCCAGCCACGCCTCCTACTTGGGTGCACACCGTGGCCTCGCCTCCTCCAGGCAGCACCGGCAGTCAGCACCGGCTCAAGAACAACGTGGGAAGTCGAGGAGGAACCATAGAACGTCCTTGAGTGCGTCGTCCTTGAAGACTCGAGGTTTTTCTCACATGATCTGTGCGCGCACTTATCCACTACCTGGTCTAGTTCTTATACTACTCCCATTATATTTAGCTCACACTCCGTCCAAAATGAGTTATTTTTTTTCTTATCACGTACAATTGTCCACCAGTAAGTGATTTAACAACAAACTTTGTGACAGCTTCCACTACAGCTAATATCTGGGAGAAATTTCACACCATGCAGCAGGGGTAACATACCTAAAACTAAGACAA
>NC_092227.1:76054011-76134011 GCF_036320965.1 Panulirus ornatus | reverse complement strand
ACTTTGTCGCTGTCTCCCGCGTTTGCGAGGTAGCGCAAGGAAACAGACGAAAGAAATGGCCCCCCCCCCCATACACATGTACATACACACGTCCACACACGCAAATATACATACCTACACAGCTTTCCATGGTTTACCCCAGACGCTTCACATGCCTTGATTCAATCCACTGACAGCACGTCAACCCCTGTATACCACATGACTCCAATTCACTCTATTCCTTGCCCTCCTTTCACCCTCCTGCATGTTCAGGCCCCGATCACACAAAATCTTTTTCACTCCATCTTTCCACCTCCAATTTGGTCTCCCTCTTCTCCTCGTTCCCTCCACCTCCGACACATATATCCTCTTGGTCAATCTCTCCTCACTCATTCTCTCCATGTGCCCAAACCATTTCAAAACACCCTCTTCTGCTCTCTCAACCACGCTCTTTTTATTTCCACACATCTCTCTTACCCTTACGTTACTTACTCGATCAAACCACCTCACACCACACATTGTCCTCAAACATCTCATTTCCAGCACATCCATCCTCCTGCGCACATCTCTATCCATAGCCCACGCCTCGCAACCATACAACATTGTTGGAACCACTATTCCCTCAAACATACCCATTTTTGCTTTCCGAGATAATGTTCTCGACTTCCACACATTTTTCAAGGCTCCCAAAATTTTCGCCCCCTCCCCCACCCTATGATCCACTTCCGCTTCCATGGTTCCATCCGCTGACAGATCCACTCCCAGATATCTAAAACACTTCACTTCCTCCAGTTTTTCTCCATTCAAACTCACCTCCCAATTGACTTGACCCTCACCCCTACTGTACCTAATAACCTTGCTCTTATTCACATTTACTCTTAACTTTCTTCTTTCACACACTTTACCAAACTCAGTCACCAGCTTCTGCAGTTTCTTACATGAATCAGCCACCAGCGCCGTATCATCAGCGAACAACTGACTCACTTCCCAAGCTCTCTCATCCACAACAGACTTCATACTTGCCCCTCTTTCCAAAACTCTTGCATTCACCTCCCTAACAACCCCATCCATAAACAAATTAAACAACCATGGAGACATCACACACCCCTGCCGCAAACCTACATTCACTGAGAACCAATCACTTTCCTCTCTTCCTACACGTACACATGCCTTACCTCCTCGATAAAAACTTTTCACTGCTTCTAACAACTTGCCTCCCACACCATGTATTCTTAATACCTTCCACAGAGCATCTCTATCAACTCTATCATATGCCTTCTCCAGATCCATAAATGCTACATACAAATCCATTTGTTTTTCTAAGTATTTCTCGCATACATTCTTCAAAGCAAACACCTGATCCACACATCCTCTACCACTTCTGAAACCACACTGCTCTTCCCCAATCTGATGCTCTGTACATGCCTTCACCCTCTCACCTGTTTGAGGAAAGGAACCTGGATGTTTTGGCTCTGAGTGAAACGAAGCTAAAGGGTAAAGGGGAAGAGTGGTTTGGGAGTGTCTTGGGAGTAAAGTCAGGGGTTAGTGAGAGGACAAGAGCAAGGGAAGGAGTAGCACCACTCCTGAATCAGGAGTTGTGGGAGTATGTGATAGAGTGTAAGAAAGTAAATTCTAGTTTGATATGGGTAAAACTGAAAGTTGATGGAGAGAGATGGGTGATTATTGGTGCATATGCACCTGGGCATGAGAAGAAAGATCATGAGAGGCAAGTGTTTTGGGAGCAGCTGAATGAGTGTGTTAGTGGTTTTGATGCACAAGACCGGGTTATTGTGATGGGTGATTTGAATGCAAAGGTAAGTAATGTGGCAGTTAAGGGAATAATTGGTATACATGGAGTGTTCAGTGTTGTAAATGGAAATGGTGAAGAGCTTGTAGATTTATATGCTGCAAAAGGAGTGGTGATTGGGAATACCTGGTTTAAAAAGCGAGATATACATAAGTATACGTATGTAAGTAGGAGAGATGGCCAGAGAGCGTTATTGGATTACGTGTTAATTGACAGGCGTGCGAAAGAGAGACTTTTGGATGTTAATGTGCTGAGAGGTGCAACTGGAGGGATGTCTGATCATTATCTTGTGGAAGCAAAGGTGAAGATTTGTGGGGGTTTTCAGAAAAGAAGAGAGAATGTTGTGGTGAAGAGAGTGGTGAGAGTAAGTGAGCTTGGGAAGGAGACTTGTGTGAGGAAGTACCAGGAGAGACTGAGTACAGAATGGAAAAAGGTGAGAACAAAGGAGGTAAGGGGAGTGGGGGAGGAATGGGATGTATTTAGGGAAGCAGTGATGGCTTTCGCAAAAGATGCTTGTGGCATGAGAAGCGTGTGAGGTGGGTTGATTAGAGAAGGTAGTGAGTGGTGGGATGAAGAAATGAGATTATTAGTGAAAGAGAAGGGAGAGGCATTTGAACGATTTTTGCAGGGAAAAAATGCAAATGAGTGGGAGAGGTATAAAAGAAAGAGGCAGGAGGTCAAGAGAAAGGTGCAAGAGGTGAAAAAGAGGGCAAATGAGAGTTGGGGTGAGAGAGTATCATTAAATTTCAGGGAGAATAAAAAGATGTTTTGGAAGGAGGTAAATAAAGTGCGTAAGATAAGGGAGCAAATGGGAACTTCAGTGAAGGGGGCTAATGGGGAGGTGATAACAAGTAGTGGTGATGTGAGAAGGAGATGGAGTGAGTATTTTGAAGGTTTGTTGAATGTGTTTGATGATAGAGTGGCAGATATAGGGTGTCTTGGTCGAGGTGGTGTGCAAAGTGAGAGGGTTAGGGAAAAGGATTTGGTAAATAGAGAAGAGGTAGTAAAAGCTTTACGGAAGATGAAAGCCGGCAAAGCAGCAGGTTTGGATGGCATTGCAGTGGAATTTATTAAAAAAGGGGGTGACTGTATTGTTGACTGGCTGGTAAGGTTATTGAATGTATGTATGATTCATGGTGAGGTGCCTGAGGATTGGCGGAATGCTTGCATAGTGCCTTTGTACAAAGGCAAAGGGGATAAGAGTGAGTGCTCAAATTACAGAGGTATAAGTTTGTTGAGTATTCCTGGTAAATATATATATATATATATATATATATATATATATATATATATATATATATATATATATATATATATATATATACATATATTCCCATGAGTCCACAGGGAAAATGAAACACGTGTTTCATTTTCCCCGTGGACTCATAGGAATATCTTGATCACGCGCAAATTGGGATCCTTTCCAACATATACATATATATATATATATATATATATATATATATATATATATATATATATATATATATATTTTTTTTTTTTTTTTTTTTTATACTTTGTCGCTGTCTCCCGCGTTTGCGAGGTAGCGCAAGGAAACAGACGAAAGAAATGGCCCCCCCCCCCCATACACATGTACATACACACGTCCACACACGCAAATATACATACCTACACAGCTTTCCATGGTTTACCCCAGACGCTTCACATGCCTTGATTCAATCCACTGACAGCACGTCAACCCCTGTATACCACATGACTCCAATTCACTCTATTCCTTGCCCTCCTTTCACCCTCCTGCATGTTCAGGCCCCGATCACACAAAATCTTTTTCACTCCATCTTTCCACCTCCAATTTGGTCTCCCTCTTCTCCTTGCTCCCTCCACCTCCGACACATATATCCTCTTGGTCAATCTTTCCTCACTCATCCTCTCCATGTGCCCAAACCACTTCAAAACACCCTCTTCTGCTCTCTCAACCACGCTCTTTTTATTTCCACACATCTCTCTTACCCTTACGTTACTCACTCGATCAAACCACCTCACACCACACATTGTCCTCAAACATCTCATTTCCAGCACATCCATCCTCCTGCGCACAACTCTATCCATAGCCCACGCCTCGCAACCATACAACATTGTTGGAACCACTATTCCCTCAAACATACCCATTTTTGCTTTCCGAGATAATGTTCTCGACTTCCACACATTCTTCAAGGCCCCCAGAATTTTCGCCCCCTCCCCCACCCTATGATCCACTTCCGCTTCCATGGTTCCATCCGCTGCCAGATCCACTCCCAGATATCTAAAACACTTCACTTCCTCCAGTTTTTCTCCATTCAAACTCACCTCCCAATTGACTTGACCCTCACCCCTACTGTACCTAATATATATATATATATATATATATATATATATCTTTTCTTTCAAACTATTCGCCATTTCCCGCGTTAGCGAGGTAGCGTTAAGAACAGAGGACTGGGCCTTTGAGGGAACATCCTCACCTGGCCCCCTTCTCCGTTCCTTCTTTAGGAAAATAAAAAAAAAAAAAAAACGACAGGGGAGGATTTCCAGCCCCCCGCTCCCTCCCCTTTTAGTCGCCTTCTACGACACGCAGGGAATACGTGGGAAGTATTCTTTCTCCCCTATCCCCAGGGATATATATATATATATATATATATATATATATATATATATATATATATATATATATATATATATATATATATTAGCCATTTCCCGCGTTAGCGAGGTAGCGTTAAGAACAGAGGACTGAGCCTTAGGGGGAATGAAGGAATATCCACACTTGACCCCCTTATCTGATCCTTTTTTTTTTTTGGAAAAGTAAAAAAAGAAAGAATTGCATAATAATGAGAGGATCATTGTCAGATGTGCAGACAAATCCTCTAACATTTCACTCTCACCACAGCCACCCTTCTCCTTTGCACAGGTTTATCTAAAGCCCATGCCTCGCATCTATATGATATTATTAGTGCTATTATTCCTTCAAACATACCCATTTTTGCCTTGCTAGATAACGTTCTCTCTTTCCACACACAGTCGTCAGCACTCACAGAACCTTCACCCTAAGCTTACCCGCCCTATGACACTTCTATTTCCATGTTTCCATTCACAGCCATGTCTACTTCCATTTATTCATAGCACTTCACTTTACCCAATTTTTCTCCACTTTTTCCACACAAGTCTCTTTTGATAGCCCACTTACTCACCACCCTGACTTGGTTTCCTCTTTTCCAAAACCTCTACAAATTTTCACCCTCACCTCACCAGTTGCCCCTCTCAGCACATTTACATTCAAAAGTGTCTCTTTTGCACGCCGATCAATTACTATATCATCTAGTAATGCCTGCAGACCATCTCTCCGATTCACATACGTTTACTTGTGTATGTCCCTCTTATTAAACCAAGTATTTCCGATCACCAGTCCTCTTCAGCACACAACTCCACAAATGTTCACCATTTCCCTTCACAACACTGAAATCCCCATACCCTCCAATCATAGCTTCAACTGCATCATTTTTCACCTTCGCATTTAAATCGCCCATCACTAATACCCGGTATCGTACACCAAAACCGCTCACTCAGGTGTTCCCAAGCACTTGCCTCTCATGATCTTTCTTTTCATGGCCAGGCGCGTAAGCACCAAATATTTACACATCTCACGCCATCCAATTCCATTTTTACTCGTGATACTTTAGAAGTTACCTCCTCACACTCTTTCACATCCCCACATCTGCTTCAGGAGTAGTGCTACCCCTTCCTTAGCTCTTGTCCTCTCACCATCCCCTGACTTTACTCGAAGACATATCCAAACCATTCTTCCCCTTTACCCTTGAGATTCGTTTCGCTGAGAGTCAGAGCATTTATGCTTCTTTCCTCAGCTATACTACCTATCTCTCCTCTCTTCTCATCCTGGTTACATCCACACACATTTAAACACCCCAGTCTGAGCCTTCGAGGAGGATCAGCACTCTATACTTAGCTCCTACACCTTAACCCAGCCCATTAGCAACAGATAAGGCAACTGCGATAGCCAGCAGTCTTAGCAACTTGTGTTAAGCTAGAGGCAGGATGAGGCCTAACAGTGGAGACGATCCTGAATGTTATATAACATTCTTCATGAAGGCTATACACTCTTTACACTATCCACGAAGAGTTAAGTGCTACATTTTTCGTTTAGCACCAGACTTGATGGGTTTTTTTTTCTAAACAGAACGGCTGCAGAGCATTCCAGTCCCCATATGGCCTTATTGAGAGCTAATTTTTCAAAGCTCGTACAATCTCAATCTCAAGTTTGCTGACTAACCATAATAAGTCACAGACAGCGGTTTATGCACTCGACACCAAGCCCTCTTTCAAGGGCCCTACCCTACCATAAGCTGTCTTGGAGTCAGTCTCGAGCAGGTCTTCGCCCAGGGTTGACGTCAACGCACCAGATTCCCGGGAACAGAAGAACTCAGGACTCCACCTTGTTGATACAGAATTTATTTTCCTTTATATCCTTCGACCACGACTACAAGCAGTTGCATTTATATATATATATATATATATATATATATATATATATATATATATATATATATATATATATATATATATATATATGGGGGGGGGGGGCTGGATATGGATGGGGAACTGTGGTTTCGGTGCATTACACATGACAGCTAGAGAATAAGTGTGAACGTATGTGGCCTTTCTTCGTTTGTTTCCTGGCGCTACCTCTGATGCAGGGGACGGCGATCGTGTGTTTGTGTGTGTGTGTGTGTGTGTGTGTGCTGGGGGGGAGAGAAGAGAATGTATATATTATCTTTTTTCTTTTCCTTCATGCATTTGTGTTGTGTCCATTGGGGCAGGGTGGCGTCGGGAATGTATGGAGGTGTATATATGTTTATGTATATGTATGTATATGTATATGTATATGTATGGAAATCCTCCCCTCTTGTTTTTGATTTTCCAAAAGAAGGAACAAAGAAGGGGGCTAAGTGAGAATATTCCCTCTGAGGCTCAGTCCTCTGTCCTTAACGCTACCTCGCTAACGCAGGAAATGGATATGTATAAAAAAAAATATATATACAAGAAATATATATATATATATATATATATATATATATATATATATATATATGAAGGTGAAATCGCACTTTAGTAGGTCATAGAATTTCATTTTACATCTAATTTTTCTATACATGTGGCGCGACATGTTTTGAGACACATGTTTCGTGGAGGTGTCAGTTCTTAACTTAGTTATTTAAATCCCAACATCACATTTGGTTCCCGCCGTGGTCCTTAACATAGTCATTTAAATCCCAACATCACACTTGGTTCCCGCCGTCCAACACCAATCTTTCCAGCCCGAGTGCTGTCTCCTATGTCTGGTCGTAACCCTAATAAGGGAGGGTGATTAAGGGGGTCAGGTGGCGGGGGTTGACCTGGGTAGCTGGGTGTCATGAACACCTTTTTTTTCTGTTTTCGTGTTTGGTCAGTTCTTTCATAATGATTTGGTTAATGCTAGGATGGGGTGTAAAATTGCTTGGGGACAAGTTAAAGTTCTTAGTATTAGCAATTAAGACAGATTCAATGACGTTACGTGTGGCATAATCAGCAGAAGGGTATAAAATTAAGGGATTTTCAAGATCTATGGTGTGTGTGTCTGTTTCTTCGTCTGCTTCCTGGTGCCACCTCGCTAACGCGGGAGACATTTTCCCCGTGGACTCATAGGAATATATATATATATATATATATATATATATATATATATATATATATATATATATATATATATATATATATATATATGTGTGTGTGTGTGTGTGTGTGTGTGTTTGTGTGGCTCGCATGGGGGTAGGACGCCGGAGATGACCATAAACAAGATCTAAAGTTGCTTTATGTTGATAGAGGAAATCGAATCCCAGGTTCGGCTGCTGTACATCGGCAGGGAGGAAAATCCGCCGTTATCGCCAAGGGTGAGGGTGTGCCGTCCGTAGGTGTGGCTCCTCGTGTCGCTGGCAGTGAGGACATCCTGCTGTGGTGTGCGAGTAGAGCTGACACACGGGGTGGAAGAGCAGTAACCGCTGCACACGTGTCGGCTCGGAAGAGATGGTTGAGGACAGTGTCGGACACGGAGAGGAGTTTGGTATCCAGGGAGGCAAGGGGCACTGGCCTACAGCAGTCGCCACTGACGGAGTTGCCAGACTCAGTGTAAGCTACGGAAGATGAGAACGAATATCCCTCATGGGGTACTTAATGGCATTGAAGGTTGTTCCATAAAGTCCGATAAACGGTTTAAAGATCATCTGACGGTCTTAGAGGCTAGGGCCTCTGAGGTGAACGATGATAAGGGTAAGGTACTTGCAGTACCAGGGAGCCTAGCTTGGTGTGTTGAATGATGCGTGTGCTGGAAAGATGTATCGGTTGTGATAATCATAATTAGTCAACTAGAACATAAATCTAAGAAGGACAGGACTCAAGAAGAGGGACAGAAATCGTTATGTTCTATTGGCAACTTAAGGCATGAGGGAGATGAGTAAAAAGATAGGACGAAGAAGCTAGGGAAGTCCAATAAAAGCCACTTTCAAGATGGAGTAAAAGAATGGGAAAGTTTTAATTCAAACATACGGTCGCGGTTATTCACATAATCAGTTGTGTGTATGTCTTGGAGGACAGAACAAGAGAGGAGCTGGAAAAATTCCGTAGATCAAATGCAAAAGAAAAAAAGAAACAGGAAGAACTAAGAACAGCAGATCGAGTTCTCGTGAAAACGAATGAAACCCTTGTCATTTACAGCATACGACGCAAAGCAACTGAACCTAAGATTCAACCTCCTCTACCACCATAAACTCGCATTTAAGTTTGTGCTAAGGATCATGTACACAAATGTTGACGAGTGGTGGGGAATGGAAATTATCTTGAACTGAAGGATGCGTGAGGATGAAAGTATGCCAGAGGTCATAGGTAGGCACACTTAAGAACAAACTGAACAAAGATGTCAACTCACTTGGTTTTCCGATCCTACTAGTAAAACCAAAATATTTCAAGACACAATGGTAAACGGCCAGCAGATACGTTGGCAAATAATATACGATAAACTTTTATCAATATCTTTTCTAAGATATGATCCACTAAAAATCAGACAATCCAAAAGAACATGAAAATAGATCACGAAGGAACAAACAGATAATGAAGGAATAGAGAAAAGTGCAAAAAACTGGTCAGGTTAGCTATGCAGAACCGTGATAAGATTCTCGTTTTAATGAATTCTTCGTGTGATATGGAATACCTTTCGTTTCATTCAGAGGCTAGACCGCGTGGAAACTCCAAAGTCCCTAAAATATGTGGAGGAAATTTTTCCCCCAACATGTATACGACGTCACAGGTTTGAGAGCTGCGGGCGTACGATTAAAGCTGGAACCATACTCACTGTAACCTTCAAACTGAATACATTATTATCTGAGGATCTTCCGCTTGGGCAACAAATAGTAACTCAAGAGATTGATCTCGTAGAAGAAGGGGAAGTGTTTAACGACAAATAAGTGATCCAAAGGAGAAAGTTTAAGAAAGAAAAAAATAGAGCGTTAAGTAAACGTTTTGAGGAGACAGACTGAGGAGGTTGAACTCCCCGAGTTCCCCCCAAACTAGGGAAGGGAGCAGCGATATAAGACTGTGAATTCTTCAACGAGGACTGTTGCAGGTATGTGAAAACCAGCACAGCAGAGAGGAATGGAGACAAGGGATAAAAACGATATACTAAATGAATTGTTTAATAAGGTGTGTGAATGTAAGGGAACACACACGCACGTAATAAAATATCTTTATAAGCGGAGAGACGTTAGGATGCATTCAAGAGATACAAGAGGGCAGCAAATTAACATCACATAGGGACAAGAACGACGGGAAAAGTGAAGTAAGAATGAATTTAAGTTCGAGTCAAAGGGATACCCTAAAATATTTCATAAACTTTTTTAAAGGCTATATGATAAGTAAAGGATCAAATGATGAACAATAAGGGAAAGTTAGAAATGAATGCAGCAGATGACTTCATCAAGGGTTTAACAGTTTCAGAATGTGTTTATTCTTGAAAATTTGGTAGTCCCTTTGCTACTAGCCAGGGAGGGAGAGGGGGCTAGAGGGGAAAAACACCCTAGAGAATACTAAATACACAGGAAGTGAGTTGCTCATTAAAGGAAGTGCACCCTTTCAAAACCCATGATTCAGATGACATCAAACCATTTGTACTCAATGGGAGAGGACCCAGTATAAACCACTGGTGTTATTCTTTAAAATCTCTCCATACGGAGGTAACGTACCAGCCGATCGGAGGTAAGCCAATGACGGGCCATGGTAACAGAGAAGCACTCCTGAACTACAGACTAATATAAACTGCGGACCAGTGTCATTAATAGGGATCATTTACAGGGTGCTGTAAAACGTAATCAGGAAGGAGACACGTACCATATTTTCGCAAGCACACGCTGCCTCAGAAAAAGAAAACGCGTTTCCAGAAAGAAAATATCCCATGCGACCAGTTCATTGAATTGCATGGACACGATAAGCAACACTCGAAAAAGTGTGGGTTGATTGTGCATTTTTGGAGTACCAGATGCCCTTTGATACTATCCCCCCCCCCCCCCCCCGACCTTTCACCCTTAAAAGTTTGATGTTGAAGTTGGGGTCGGAGGAGTTATGCTCAAATGAACAGACAGTCGCCAAACCGACCGGGAATAGAGAAGACTTTTGCCAGGGGTGGGAAGTCATGTCAAACGGCAACATGTGGAGTACCTGGTATTTCTTACTTTTTGCAAATGATTGAAGAATATAACGAAGTATGTTTGCTGATGATGTTGAATGTCTGAGAGAAGTGCACAGTAACATGGGTACTAAATCTTGAAAAGATACCAAGATGAGATGCAGCACTGGCCGTACACATACCAAGTGAAGTTTAGCCCTAGTGAACACAGTGATGATGATGGGAGAGAGAGTAACAAGACCAGACAGCGACTGTACCACACCTGTAGGCAGCATATCACCAAAAATATGTCATATTGTGGAACAGATCTAAAAGCTGAAATCATGCTAAACTTTCCGTCAGAACATCATGTGGGAGAAACTATAATGGGGAAAACTATATTTTGATCGTTATCAAAATGCTCATCACGCATGCGGATAGTGGGATGTTTAAGATTATATACAACGTACGTTCAACCCAAGACAGGAATGTAGAGGGTGCATGAGTCTGGCGTCCAGATCCTGAGAGTTACCAAGAACTCATGGAAAGTTTCCAAAGAAAAGGAACAAGAACTAGACTGAACGGAATGAGGAACGAGAATAGGTGGAAAACCTCAATCTGGCCACTTTAAGAATGAAGAAAAAAGATGATAGGATAAATACATACGGCGAAGAGGAGAAGAGGGGAACACGACTAACTGTTTGGTAAGAAGGTTGTACCGCGGGACGTGAGGAAGTGCTGCTGCTTTATCAACATTTTTCATGGAACCAGCCACGCGAAGAGGAAGTAGATAGGAGTACAACAGGAAGATTCCAAGTCCTGTACAGTAACAATGCGTCGATAAGATGAGAGTTCCACGAATGAGAAATATGATTTTAAATTCAAAGCTATTTATTATCATTATCATCATTATTACTATCACTATAATCATTATTAATATTGTTATTATAGATTTTTTTTTACTAAAAACTTAATTTCTGATTCCTGTGTAGTTTTGCATGTTTGTTAATTAAACACTTTTTGGTTATCATAAAGTATCTATTCATTTATTTGCAACGCGATTCTCATTCGACACAACAAAGGTATAGCATCACATTAGAAAGGAAATCGTATATCCTGAAACTGTTCGAAAAATACAAAACATTAAACAATGATCTTTTTGCAGTTCTTTCCCTCAGAACTAAAGCTTCTTGAAACATAATGGGGATGAAAATTTTGTTACTCATTTATTGAATCCTACAAAACCTTTACGTATTATTTGTCAATCATTTAGCATTGGTCTGCTTGCAAGATGTTTCCATATTCCTTAAGATATGGCATGCCTGAAAGCTAAGGAAATGTGGAAAAACTCAAAAGAATATCATTCATAACCAGTTTAAAGAATGAACCTTAATATCAACTGGTATAGCCATTGTATCGTCTCCCAGAACAAGATGAACAGAAAAATTGTCACTAAAACATAAGATGAAAGAAATCACACCTTTCTCACCATAATGTAAGTCTTTGCAAAGTTTGCTTTGCTGTACAACCACACAAAAACCATCCTTTTAACGTTGGAAGAAACTCCCAGGTATTTTGAGAACTAAATCTTCCAACCATATCAGTTTAAGTAGCGTCCTGACACTGGTTCTGATATCATGGATCAACCACATTTGCGAAGTATTATGCAGTCTACATTGATTCATTCCTAGAATTTGTCCACGTCATTCTTTCTTATCAGTTAAGCAGCCATTACTCGCATTTTGTGTTTGTACGAAAAGTTCTACTTCATAAATTAATTAATACATGTTCTCGTTGTAGTTTGTCCAATGCCATAACCCCCATCGAATCTTTCAAGAACCTCATTTACTCGTCTAATCATTTATTGATTATCTTTATCACTGTGTTCCCTGCTAATTTTCATTGCAATATTCCAGTTCTGTAAATGGGTATGACAAAGAATCAACCATGGTGTTCCACTGTATGTCTGAGGGTATTACAACTATTTTTTCTCGTGTATAGCTATTCACCCATGGTGTTCCACTGTATGTCTGAGGGTATCACAGTGACTTTTTCTCGTGTATACCCATACAAGAATCCAAGCAATGTAATGATTCCTATAGTAATTTGATTATTTGTTGGTGTGTTGTATGATGGCAATACTCTGTATATCTTCAGCCAAACGAGTTTCCACTAGAAAAGAGTTGCCAGCTTCGTATTATATACCTTTATTCATTTCTCTTCATTGACAGAGCATGCATTATCCTGTATGCCTTAATCCTGATATAACTAATGAAGTCCCCATCGTAAAAGGTGACCTAGAATGGAGATCGCTGCTTATAGTAATATGTAATTACTTGTTTATGAAAGACTAAATTTACCCATTCGGCAACGATATTCACAAGCTGAGATCTACAGACCCCAGACAGATATATTACGAGAGCTTACTAGATAAATTCTTAATATCACCAGATTTACTATAAACTTTTGTTACTTAATAAAAGAACATACTCTAGATAAGGATGATATATAGTGGACTGAGTGTAGTAAAACTTTTCAGATACGAATACAATATTGTTGAGGAACTGGTTCCAACGAAGACCGTACCTCTTACCCAAGATCGCATCCTTGAGGATGCAAGAGCCTCATAAAGGGAGGTCTGGGGTTGTATCATATATATATATATATATATATATATATATATATATATATATATATATATATATAATCCCTGGGAATAAGGGAGAAAAAATACTTCCCACGTATTCCCTGCGTGTTTTACATAGAAGGCGACTAAAAGGGGACTGGAAATCCTCCCCTCTCGTTTTTAATTTTCCAAAAGAAGGAACAGAGAAGGGGACCATTTATATATATATATATATATATATATATATATATATATATATATATATATATATGAGTGTGTGTGTGTGTGTGTGTGTGTTAGTGGTGCCACAAAAGACCTTACTACAAAGGTGAACATATTTTCCTGCTACTGGATGTAGTGCAGCCTTAGAACTGCAGGGGATCCTGAAAAAGTTCTTGGTTAACCCCAGATTTTTTTTTTCTTTTAGAAAGGGGGACCTGGGGTAATTATAAACAAATAAGTCAATTTTGTTGAGCGCGAGTGATTATCCATTCTAGGTGGCTGGAAGGTTCTGGTTGGATCTGTGTCTGTCTAAGATTAACAGGGTAACTGAACTTTCTCAGGGGAAAGGGGGGTGGGAGGGAAATGCAGACATCCTGCTCTGGGTGAGCCATTGTTCCACCAGTGTAATCTAGTGCCTTATGTTTGTTGTTATTGGTGAAAAGTCGTCTGCTTGTGAAAGGACCTTCATACTTTGGTTTGCTGGGGGTAATACAAGATCATGTAGAAAGCAATTCAAAATGTCTCTTGGGAGATCCCATTGTAGAGCTTAAAGGTTTTTAGATGTGAAGCCTTTTGAGTGACTCCTGCACGGGGAGCCAGATATGAAACTCTCCAACCAGTCTGCAGGCGGTGTGAGAATGTGTCGGAGTAGAGTTTCAAATGCTTTATTGATGTCTATTTCCACTTTCGCTGTGTGGTAGGGAAGTTATGGTTAGTTAAAGTCATCGGGGATACGTTTTGCGGGGTAGGTGTGTGTAGGTGTGGTGGTTAGGGGGGGGGGGCGTCTAAAGCCTAGTGAGGAAGCGTGGATGTGATATTCTGCATGATTTTGTTGTCGGCCAGTTTTACAGTTTGGTTATAAGAGACAGAAGTGAGATTGGGCGGCAGGGGGAAGTTTTTTTTTGTGCAAACACTAATAGTTGAAAACATCCTTAAGTGCTTGGTTGGAAGTGAGCTAAAAAGTTTCTGTAAGAGTTTGATATGTAGTTAAGGCCTGTTACAGGTTTGTTTTAATTGCGTTGCTTGTATGAGCTGGAGGGAAGGTTGGTTGAGCAGCTGCTTGTGAATTAAATTTGTTTAGGTTTTTATCATGACTCAAATGTTCAGGGATGTAGTTGGTTGCTGGCTGATTTTTGAGTAATGCCTTATTGATATGTCTGGGTTTTCTTTAGAAGGAATGTTATGGATTGGGTTAGAATTACTTCATGAACGGGGACTAGATTGATGCGGTAGGTGTTGATCTTTAATGTGTGCCAGAGCTGGTTGTTGTGGGTCTTGTGGTTCATTCAAGTTAAGGATGACGTACCAGATTGCAGTTTGCCTTTCAGTGTTTAAGTAGATGATGGTGTAGTTTAGTTTGGATTTATTCTGCAATTTTCGCTGAAGGCACGTGGTTTTGTTTGAGCTGGTTTGTTTTATAAAGTCAGTAATTTGTGAGTTTAGGTTATATTTCTTTCTGTGTCCCTGCAGCAAGTACTTTTTGCTGGCTTGGCTGGCGATGCCTAGTGTTGTGTAGGATCGCATGATTTAGAGATGGGAATTATCCTGTTGTGAAGTTTGGATTTTTAAATCCATGTACTGTATGAAGGCTGGCCAATCTGCTTTCCTGTATATGTATAATGAATTCTTTTTGGTGTCTCTTTGGGTTGGTTGGGTCCATCAGGATGGGCAGGTGGTCAGAGGAAGGTTCAGGTATCGTGCTCCAGCTTGTCCTTGAGAGTAGTGCTGCAGTGCAAAAATATAAAAATTTAATGTCTGGGAAAGTTGACTGCTGCAGATGGTGGGTTGGGAGTCTGGTTGCATATGATTCTCTCTCTCTCTCTCTCTCTCTCTCTCTCTCTCTCTCTCTCTCTCTCTCTCTCTCTCTCTCTCTCTATATATATATATATATATATATATATATATATATATATATATATATATATATATATATATTGATTTATTTGAACTATTGTAAAGATGAGATACCGTAAGAAGTGGTAATTAGGCTAATAGTACCATTCATCAGTACTTATTTTCAGCTCTTAATTTTTAATGCAAGTCCAGTGTCGAGTTTGATTACCTTATTTTCAACGGTGTTGATGTTTAAAACATACTTATTGTAGAAAGACATCATCGAACTTCATAAACTCATACTTCCACATTTCATCTATCCAAAATGAATAAATAAAAGTGACAATATGCAGAATAATCATAATATTGCCTTTATCTATATTACTTTCATTAAGCTCTTTACTGAGGAAACAAACGGTTAGAAGCGTCAGTCTCATTTCCCATGTACACTTAATAAAATTTTCATTAGTGTTATCACATACTATACATGGTGTTCTCTACGCTATCTCCTGATATCAGTAACATCTAATAGGTCGTTCGATACGCCTGTCCAGCAGTTCAGTGTACTGTATTTTATGTTATTTATTTTGCCACCAATGATGACATTCAGAGATATGACCTTCATTGTCAAAAAAGATTAAATGTCTAATGCCACGTGATTTGCATGCATTACAGAATTTAGTTAAACTCCATCGAGTCAGCAATAGTGTCATACACACTTTCATTACTTTCATCTATAACTACCCGAGGACTACTCTTTCAGGGGCTCCTGAACTACGCTACACTCAGTAGCAGGTACGGATCGACTCCTCTGAAGCAAGAAATTCTTCAAGAAATCTGTAACCCGTTTTATCGACTGACGAAAAATAGTGAATTTTCACTCGAGGTTCTATCTCATATCTCATGTGGGTGGAGTCTGATAACACAACACACATTATACACACACACACACACACACACACACACACACACATATATATATATATATATATATATATATATATATATATATATATATATATATATATATATATATATATATATATATAATTCGGAAAACACTAATAAAGAAAAAGCGAAGGTACTTTGCTTGAGTTAACCCTCCGTTGTCAAGTTTTGCCAAGCGTGGAAATATTACATGAAACAATCCCATCCACACAGCGAATGATAATCCCGTCTAATATATAAACGCATCTAACCAAACAGCGTTTTTCTCACATGCTGATAAACTGACGGAAAACGGACGATTGAAATGATGAATGAGTATGAATGGAGCCAACTAGAATGTATCAGAATCATACACAAGTGTCCCTGTGGCTATTGTTGCTAGGAAACTAAGATGGTAGCGAGAACTGGGGGAGAACGGTAAACACCCACTCCCATAACTAAAGGAAAATCCCTCCTATTAATCAGCACTAGTGACACATGTTGCAGCAATTATACCTAAGCTAGATTTCTCAGCAGAGATGGTTTTGACTCTTTACATGAGGAATGGTCTCTGATATTTATGTTTCTGACGTCTTCATATATATAGATATATAAAGTGTGTGTGAGTCTTAGTTAAATGTAGTTTCACTGAGTACGAGATGCTTTACAGAGAGATTGTCAATGTAGACGCTGGATGCTCGAGAAAACAAAGGGAGACCACCGAAGATGAGATGTAGATAATTTCTTGATACACTGATCATGGCATTTCTGTCCCCAACAGGCCACAGCAATGGACATAGGCAGAGTATTAACAATTTTCGTACGTCTGGTAGAGCTCACGTGGTCGCGCGCGTGTTTATAGAGTCGGTGTACACATGCTAATTCTTATGCCATATACCTGTGTGTACCTTGATGTATGGGGTCACAGAACTGACAGTGGCTGTGTGAATGTCCGGTGGTAGTGGTGGCAGTGGTCGTGACAAGATAGTGGTGAAGTGCACGACTGTTGAAGTGTTTACGACCGGCGGCGACGCGTCACCAAGACTGGGGGCTAAGCAAGATGGCGATCCTAGGCCCTGTGACGTGCTCGGTGAGGGGGTCCGACCACTTGTTATTCTTAGCATAGTATCCTTCACGGGCTCTTATATGACGCTTTTGTAGCACTCACATCAAAAGGTAGATTTTTTTTAGTGAAACTTTTCAAGTCTTTAGAAGGTAGTGGTAAATGTTGAGTATCTGCCTCTTGCCTAGGTTGGAAGAGACAACCTCACTCCAGCATGGTGGCTTGAGTTCCTCTCTGTAGCACAGACACAACCACAACTGATGCATGCATGATTCTCACCTGTTGTTTGTATATGTTGACCCTTAGTATATTTTTGCTTATGCCTGTCACCATGTAAACACCTTAGTTTTATATTTGTGATTTATGGTTCTTCACAGAAAAATCTTATATCAAATATATTTACAGTACTATTGTTTAGGCACCTTATTGTTTGTGTTATTATATGCCACCACAGTTGTTGTACATAACTCATTTACAACACCATGGTGTTCATGTGATGGATGATAAATGTTATGGCTGCTGTTGTATGTAAGAATGCCATTTTATGCAAAAATTTCCTTGTTTTTCATCATATTGATTTGACTGAAAGAAATAATGTCAACATTACATCTATAATATTACTAGTAACATTTTATTGAACATGTCAGTAGCTTTACTAGTTTAGCAGACTGCTCACTGCTGTTTTCTTACTATGGGAATATGAGTAATATGTTATATTAGTAGTTGAGTGTTTCCAGAAGAGAGCAAACATGGTGCAGCATGATTAGGATATTTTTTATTGTGGTTGAAAAGTTTTTGCTGGGAGGGCTAAGAAGTTCAGTAGACTTGTGGGTTCATTAATGTAAAAGTGTGTTGAACATATGTAGGAGTCAACATAGTATCCCTAAACTTTGAATACCACAAAGTTCTGCACAATATTTATGAATACCACCAAAATTCAAAAGAATTGTAGTAAATTCAAATAGACCCAGAATACTTTAGAAACCTGATGGAATGATGAAATTTATGTCTATTTATCAATAGTCTATTGCTTTTCTGTATGTGCCTCTCTGAATTTTGTTCTCAATCTTTCCCCGATGATGCGATGCCTTTCTTCCTGGATGCTGAAAACTGGTAATTTCAGGTAGATTTGTAAAATATTTTCTCATGAATTAAAAGAACATCCTATAGGAAAGATAGAGTAACCAAGAAAAAAAGATTTAGGCCTCATCTTAACCAAGGAGAAATAACAAACTTATAGTGGGAGCATATTACTAATATTGCAATGAATGCCATATTCCCTCGTGTTGACAGGGCTCACTTGGCGGCACTCAGTTTTTTTGTGATACCTTACCCGTTACTGATACTTCATATATGAATACCCATTTTCCACATGTCTGGGTTGCTTTTGAATGTGTCTATAATTTCTTTATATCTATATATTGTGTAGTATTTGGTGATATTCAGTAGCATTTGGTGGTATTCATTGCTTAGGGAAACCACGCAACAGAACATATGAGAACCTCTCCTAACTTTCTCTAACAGCAACTATTTATCTTAATTTGAAATGTCAAGTCGCTATATAAAAACAGGTGTTAACTGAATCTTTTCAAAACATGGTCAATACCATTAACTCATTGTGTTTATGTCTAACCACTGTTTGTTTTGTTTGTTTACTGCACATGGATGCATAAATGGCTTGCAGCTGGACATGAACAGTAATCATGACAAGAACCCCCTTTTTTTTAATAAAATTTAGAAGTAAGCTAAATTTTAGTAGTGAGAGAGAGTTAAGTAAGATTTTCATAGGTTCATTTATTTGCATGCTTTTCAACTTCAGATTTTCTTAACCCTCACCACTATCAAGTTCATCATTGTGAGGAAAATTTTCCTGGACCATTCCAGTTTTATCCTTACACGCTACACTACAGTTTCTTATTCATATCATTTAGGTTTCCTGAAACACAAAAATACTGCTTGTCCACATGAGTACATAGAAATACAAGCAGAGTGCAGGATTTGGGAAATGCACGTACAATGGTATGGTTTTACACACTGGGCTCCATCTCTTGAACATTCTCTCATTGTACAGCTCTCAAGAATTCTGTATGCTGCTTACATTATCCATGTCTTCAGTCTTTTATTCCGTTCTAGCACCACTATTATGCTATGAAAGTACCTCCTCACATCTTTTTTAAAAATATCTTGCTTCATGTCATGTCCTCTGGATATTTTCTCCCTACATGTCTCAAAGAACTGTTTACTGTCGTATGTCACTGATATGTTTTAAAGACTCTCATCCAAGTTGGACAGATACAAAGTTTCTAAGCCTTCACCCATAACTCAGTTGTCTGAATTCTGGTGACTCAATCATTGCTGTTCTCTGGACTTTCTGTTATCTCTATTTGCTTCTTTGGGTGCAGTGATGAAACATGAGAAGCATATTCAACTTTTGACCCTCAGAGTGATGTTAACAGTTTGCTGAATATTTCCTTAACCATGAACTTGAACACCTTTCATAAAATTTCCTGCAGATAGTTTTTTCTTTATCTGTTCTCCTAAGATGGGGCTCTGGTGACAGTTTGGGGACAATATGTACTCCAAAATCTCTCTCACATCAGTGTATTTTTGGGGATGTATTTATTTATCTATACCATAGCTCCATGACAGAGAGTGACAGCTGATTAAGCCTGATTGAGCCTGGAGTGGCAGTTGTAGGATTTTGTTGGGTAGGTTAATGGACTGGGCATGGAGGGGCAATCCTTGAGCCTTTGGAATGAGCAGGGTAGGCCTGGAGAGGTAGTCCCTGGGATAAGCAGAGTTGGCCTGGAGAGGCAACCCATGGGATGAGTAGGATGGGCATGGAAATGCAGTGACTAGAATGATTATGGTGCCCTGGGTATGTTTTTTTTTTTGTTATTTGATGTGTGTATGTGTGTGTGTAATTACCTATATGTACATTCTCAACAATCATACCTCTTAAATTTATGTATGCTCTCTGTATTATCCATGTCCTCTTTCATCTTATTCCATTCATCCACCATTCATATACTATAAAAGTACTTTTTTATGTCTTCTTTAACAGGTTTCATGCTTAATTTCATCTGATGTCCTCTGTTTGTTCAGTCCCAACATCTGTCAAAGAGCTGTTCAATGTCTCTATCATCGTTCTGTTTTAAAAACTAAGAGGTTGTGCTCAGGTCATCCCTCACTCTTCTTTGAAGGTGGGCAGATTTGATGCCTAGTCTTTTCTTGTGACTCAGCTCTCTTAAACTCTAGCACCATCTTCACTGCTCTCCCCTGGACTTTCTCTGTCAGCTTATTGTGCCTCTAACATTGTGTTGACCAACCTTAAGAAGCATATTCTAGTTTTGCCTCAAGTAAGATATGAACAACTTAAGTCATTCCTTATCCATATATTTGAAAGCTGTTCTTATATTTGCCAGCTGACAGTTTACTTCCTTAGCTATTCCATTAATGTGGAACTGTGGCAAAAGGTTAGAGATGATATTGACCCCCAAGTCCTCACTCACAGAATCCTTGAGCTTACTTCCAGCTGGATGGTAATCATTTTGAGGCCTTGTGTCACATTCTAATCCCTTTACATTTGCTTGTTTTGAATTTCAACAACCATTTATCAGACTAATTGTATTATGATCTGGTCCCCTTGTCAGATGATGCAGTCCTCTTAGCCTTTCACTACCCTCATGACCTATGCATGATCTGTATACATATTCAGATGGGTGACTAAATGTACATATAATTTATTTACATGGATCAGTAATATTAATGGTCCCTGAACGAAACCTTGTGGCACTCTTCTGGTCACCTCACCCCATATGGAGAAGGTTCCTCTGACATGCATCCATTTATTCTCTTTATCTGAGATTATCTATCTATTGAAGATGTTTTGCCCATGTTCCTGCCTGGTTGTCAATCTTTTTGATCACCCTCCTGTGCAGTGCAATGTCAAATGCTTTATGGCAGTCCCTAAAACCATGCCTTCTCACTTAGATAATTTCTCCTCGTTAGAGAGTCATATATTGGCATTTAAACTATCTTTCCCAGAATCATACATATCACACTTGTCTGTTATTCATATTGTTCATTTTTCTCCTTTCATGTAGATAGGCATGACATTTGCCCCTTTCCAAACCCTTTGCACTCTACCTCTCTCCTGTGACATTTTGAGTAGTATTTCAAGAGGTTTATATTGTTTACCTGCACTCATCTTCAGCATGTTTGTATGTGTGTGTGTGTGTGTGTGTGTGTGTGTGTGTGTATGATTATTTACTTGTAATTACTTATCAATACTGTGTAGGGAGGGAGTTTTACACTCATGGGTCCCCATCTCTTCAACATTCCTTGCTATCAAACAACTTCTTAGCTTTCTGTATGCTGTTTGCATGAACCATGTCTTCACTCATTTTGTTCTATTCATCCACCAGCCTTCTGCCTTAAAGGAATTTCTTCACATCTTTCTTGAAATTTTTTTTGTGTAGTTTCATATTATACGCTCTGATTGTTTTATTCCTATACCTAAAGAAATATTCACTACTTAACATCTTCAGTCTTATTTAAAAAGTCAAAGTTTGTGATCATTTCATTTTATATGAATGATAAAGTATTTAATGCTATTGTTATTAAAGGTTACCTCTCATCCTTTCCTCTTCAAGGTGGGGAGATTAGAGGCCTCTAGCCTTTCCCTGTAAATCAGCTCTCTTTGTTGCTGTCTTCTAGACTTTCTGTATTAGCTACATTTGCTTCTTTGGGTGAGGTTACCAAACTCAAGAAAAATATTCTTGTTTTGGCCTTATGTGTGATGAACAGCTTGTGGAATGTTTCCCTATCCAAAAACATAAGGCTACACTCCTTGGAGTGCAGACATATGTGGTTTATGTCTAGTGCAGTCTTCTGAGATCTTCATCCCACAGGCCAGGGCTGGGCCAAAGTTTTTGTATTTGGTCACTGGTCAACTAAGGTGTTGGTTGCTGCAGCCCTCAGGCCTACATAGCCCTTACAGCCTGGCTGGTTGGGTACACTTTGCAGGTATTTGTCCAGTGCACTAAGACCTCTCTGTTGTGCATGTTAGAAGAGTCTTAGGCCTTGGGTGTTTAAGGTGTTTTATCTTTTTGTGCATTAGTTGCACCTGTGGATTTCATAGGGGGGAAAAAGACAGAAAGAAGTGGGAGAATTTAAGTATTTAGCTGCTGTCTTGGGTAAGTATGGTGATATGGAAGGAGAGATAAGGGAGAGAGCAGTACAGGGTAGAAGAGTCATTGGGTCCCTTATGATAATGAATGGTAGATGTGTAAGTATGGAAGTGAAGAGAGGATTAAGTGACAGCGTAGTCCTCTTAACCCTGACCTATGGAACTGAAACACGGACATGGAATGAGTCACAGAGGTCAAGAATCCGGGCTGTGGAAATGACCTATTTTAGAAGGGCATATGGTGTGACTAAATGGAATGAAGAAAGAAAAATGAAAGGGTGTATGAGAGAAGTGGTATGGCAGGGAATGCAAAGGGAGTGAATTGTGGAGTGGTAGAATGGGCGAAACATAATACTTTGAGGTGTTTTGGGCATGTCGAAAGAATGCAAGACAGAGTTTGCAAGGAGAGTGTATGACAGTACAGTTAAAGGAGTTGGTGTGAGTGGAAGGCCACGTGTGACATGCACAAATACGTTGGAAGAATACTGGAGGGAGAGGAATAGTGGAAGAATGAGTGGAATGATGTATGCGAGAGAGGCATGTAAGGACAGGGATAAGTGGAGACAATTGCTGTGGCCACTCCTTGACAGGAGTTCCTGGAGGGAATGGGCATCAGAGATATAGTGTTTTACAAAGCTTTCCATGCTTGCTGTGCCAGTAGGATGCTATATCCAAACAAATTGGGAGTTGTACCTTATAGGATTTTCAAGGTATAGATGATGATAAACATCTCATGCACTCCAGGGAGTATAGTCTTAGAGATTTCAGCCTTTCCAGGTAATTAAGTTCCCTTACCACATTAATTAAGATTGTGAATGATCTCTGAACATTGTCTAATTCTGCAATTTCGCCCATTTTGTAGGGTGATATTAGAATGCAACAGTATTTGTTTCATGAAAGAATTAGTCTTTTGAATAATGTCATCGCTGGTGTGTCTTTTCTTGTCTTTAAGGTCTATAGGATCCAGCCTCCCATTCCACTGCACGAAGCAACTGTTATTTTGTTGTTTCCTGAAGGTTAGGTTTTAAGACATTATTATTCCAAGGTCTCTCACATTATTCAACTGGTTCATGATAGTGCTTGTGTCTGTCCGATATATATTTAGTATTTTATGACCTCTTTCTTCCCATACTGGAGGAGTTGAAACTTATCTCCATTGAAAAGCAAGTTGATCTCAGTTGCCCAGTTAAAGACAGTTTATATCTCTCTGTAGCCTTTCTGCATCTTCTATTGTTGTAATTTTTCTTACTTATTCTAGTATCATCGCAAAGGATGATATGAAACTGTGGCTTATGTTTGCATCAGTGTCAGTTTTAAGAATGAGGATCAGGAGGGGTGCAAACACAATTCCTTGGGGGAATGAGCTTTTTATTTTTTTCCATGGAGGCATTGGAAATGTGATGTTGAGTTGAAAAGTTGTATATCCATCTCCAAATTTTCCTGTTTTTTCCCATCCTTTGCATTTTGTGTGCAATGACACCAAGGTCACTTTTGTCAAATGCTTTTGCAAAGTCTGTGTAAGTCTTGTCAGCATTTTCTTTGTTTTCCAGAGACTCAACAATCTTATCATAATGGTCAAGCAACTGAGAGAGGCAAGGTCTTCCTGCCTTGAAACCTTGTTGTCCTGGGTTATGTAGATTGTTCACTCTCATAGATTCTATCAACTTGTCTCTTAGGGCTCTTTTGAAAGATTTTAATGGTGTGATGTTACTATCAGTCAACAGTTTTTCGGGAATGCTCTGTCTCCACCTTTGAAGAGTGGGATGATGCGAGTCAGTTTCTGACTCTAAAGAAATGATGCATGAATCAAGACTACCTTTCCAGACAATATTTATAGCATGTACTGAAGTTATCTTGCATTTCTCTATGAAGACTGAGTTTTAAGAGACTGGGCCCTGGACTGATTGCATAGGAATACTCTCAATAGCCGTCTTGAAATCTTGCATTGGGGTGGTGATATTTATATGTACACTTATGAGATTACTGTTTAGGAAGAAGTCTTACTCATTTATTTTTATGTGGTTTTTGGTTAACTGAATACCAATTCATACATGCTGCCTTGTTAGGATCTCACTCATCTCATGGCAGTTGTTTGTGAAAATACCTTCTGTTTAAGTGAGCCAATGGAGTTTGTGTTCCTAGTTTTCCAATTTGCTTATGAGAAAATGCATTTTGGGTTGTTTGTACAAGTTTTGCATTTTGCTTATGAGAAAAAGTGTTTTGGGATATTTCTTATTTCATTAATGGTTTTTACTTCTTTTTCCTATGTTACAGTTGACATTTTTTTTGTATATGGTATATGTTGATAATTCACTTGATAAGTTTTTTTTCCATTCATTTCAAGCTAGAAGTTTCAGTTTTCTAAATTGTTTCTTACATTTTTCATATGTATATATATGTGTGTGTGTGTGTATATGTGCGTATGTATGTGTATGTGTGTGTATGTGTATATGTATATATATATGTATATTATCCCTGGGGATAGGGGTGAAAGAATACTTCCCACGTATTCCTCGTGTGTCGTAGAAAGCGACTAGAGGGGACGGGAGCGGGGGGCCAGAAATCCTCCCCTCCTTGTATTAACTTTCTAAAATGGGAAACAGAAGAAGGAGTCACGCGGGGAGTGCTCATCCTCCTCGAAGGCTCAGAGTGGGGTGCCTAAATGTGTGTGGATGTAACCAAGATGTGAAAAAAGGAGAGATAGGTAGTATGTTTGAGGAAAGGAACCTGGATGTTTTGGCTCTGAGTGAAACGAAGCTTAAGGGTAAAGGGGAAGAGTGGTTTGGGAATGTCTGGGGAGTAAAGTCAGGGGTTAGTGAGAGGACAAGAGCAAGGGAAGGAGTAGCAATACTCCTGAAACAGGAGTTGTGGGAGTATGTGATAGAGTGTAAGAAAGTAAATTCTTGATTAATATGGGTAAAACTGAAAGTTGATGGAGAGAGGTGGGTGATTATTGGTGCATATGCACCTGGGCATGAGAAGAAAGATCAAGAGAGGCAAGTGTTTTGGGAGCAGCTGAATGAGTGTGTTAGTGGTTTTGATGCACGAGACCGGGTTATAGTGATGGGTGATTTGAATGCAAAGGTGAGTAATGTGGCAGTTGAGGGAATAATTGGTATACATGGGGTGTTCAGTGTTGTAAATGGAAATGGTGAAGAGCTTGTAGATTTATGTGCTGAAAAAGGACTGATGATTGGGAATACCTGGTTTAAAAAGCGAGATATACATAAGTATACTTATGTAAGTAGGAGAGATGGCCAGAGAGCGTTATTGGATTACGTGTTAATTGACAGGCGTGCGAAAGAGAGACTTTTGGATGTTAATGTGCTGAGAGGTGCAACTGGAGGGATGTCTGATCATTATCTTGTGGAGGCTAAGGTGAAGATCTGTATGGGTTTTCAGAAAAGAAGAGTGAATGTTGGGGTGAAGAGGGTGGTGAGAGTAAGTGAGCTTGAGAAGGAGACCTGTGTGAGGAAGTACCAGGAGAGACTGAGTACAGAATGGAAAAAGGTGAGAACAATGGAAGCAAGGGGAGTGGGGGAGGAATGGGATGTATTTAGGGAATCAGTGATGGATTGCGCAAAAGATGCTTGTGGCATGAGAAGAGTGGGAGGTGGGTTGATTAGAAAGGGTAGTGAGTGGTGGGATGAAGAAGTAAGAGTATTAGTGAAAGAGAAGAGAGAGGCATTTGGACGATTTTTGCAGGGAAAAAATGCAATTGAGTGGGAGATGTATAAAAGAAAGAGACAGGAGGTCAAGAGAAAGGTGCAAGAGGTGAAAAAAAGGGCAAATGAGAGTTGGGGTGAGAGAGTATCATTAAATTTTAGGGAGAATAAAAAGATGTTCTGGAAGGAGGTAAATAAAGTGCGTAAGACAAGGGAGCAAATGGGAACTTCAGTGAAGGGCGCAAATGGGGAGGTGATAACAAGTAGTGGTGATGTGAGAAGGAGATGGAGTGAGTATTTTGAAGGTTTGTTGAATGTGTTTGATGATAGAGTGGCAGATATAGGGTGTTTTGGTCGAGGTGGTGTGCAAAGTGAGAGGGTTAGGGAAAATGATTTGGTAAACAGAGAAGAGGTAGTGAAAGCTTTGCGGAAGATGAAAGCCGGCAAGGCAGCAGGTTTGGATGGTATTGCAGTGGAATTTATTAAAAAAGGGGGGTGACTGTATTGTTGACTGGTTGGTAAGGTTATTTAATGTATGTATGACTCATGGTGAGGTGCCTGAGGATTGGCGGAATGCGTGCATAGTGCCATTGTACAAAGGCAAAGGGGATAAGAGTGAGTGCTCAAATTACAGAGGTATAAGTTTGTTGAGTATTCCTGGTAAATTATATGGGAGGGTATTGATTGAGAGGGTGAAGGCATGTACAGAGCATCAGATTGGGGAAGAGCAGTGTGGTTTCAGAAGTGGTAGAGGATGTGTGGATCAGGTGTTTGCTTTGAAGAATGTATGTGAGAAATACTTAGAAAAGCAAATGGATTTGTATGTAGCATTTATGGATCTGGAGAAGGCATATGATAGAGTTGATAGAGATGCTCTGTGGAAGGTATTAAGAATATATGGTGTGGGAGTCAAGTTGTTAGAAGCAGTGAAAAGTTTTTATCGAGGATGTAAGGCATGTGTACGTGTAGGAAGAGAGGAAAGTGATTGGTTCTCAGTGAATGTAGGTTTGCGGCAGGGGTGTGTGATGTCTCCATGGTTGTTTAATTTGTTTATGGATGGGGTTGTTAGGGAGGTAAATGCAAGAGTTTTGGAAAGAGGGGCAAGTATGAAGTCTGTTGGGGATGAGAGAGCTTGGGAAGTGAGTCAGTTGTTGTTCGCTGATGATACAGCGCTGGTGGCTGATTCATGTGAGAAACTGCAGAAGCTGGTGACTGAGTTTGGTAAAGTGTGTGGAAGAAGAAAGTTAAGAGTAAATGTGAATAAGAGCAAGGTTATTAGGTACAGTAGGGTTGAGGGTCAAGTCAATTGGGAGGTGAGTTTGAATGGAGAAAAACTGGAGGAAGTGAAGTGTTTTAGATATCTGGGAGTGGATCTGGCAGCGGATGGAACCATGGAAGCGGAAGTGGATCATAGGGTGGGGGAGGGGGCGAAAATTCTAGGGGCCTTGAAGAATGTGTGGAAGTCGAGAACATTATCTTGGAAAGCAAAAATGGGTATGTTTGAAGGAATAGTGATTCCAACAATGTTGTATGGTTGCGAGGCGTGGGCTATGGATAGAGTTGTGCGCAGGAGGATGGATGTGCTGGAAATGAGATGTTTGAGGACAATGTGTGGTGTGAGGTGGTTTGATCGAGTGAGTAACGTAAGGGTAAGAGAGATGTGTGGAAATAAAAAGAGCGTGGTTGAGAGAGCAGAAGAGGGTGTTTTGAAGTGGTTTGGGCACATGGAGAGAATGAGTGAGGAAAGATTGACCAAGAGGATATATGTGTCGGAGGTGGAGGGAACGAGGAGAAGAGGGAGACCAAATTGGAGGTGGAAAGATGGAGTGAAAAAGATTTTGTGTGATCGGGGCCTGAACATGCAGGAGGGTGAAAGGAGGGCAAGGAATAGAGTGAATTGGAGCGATGTGGTATACCGGGGTTGACGTGCTGTCAGTGGATTGAATCAAGGCATGTGAAGCGTCTGGGGTAAACCATGGAAAGCTGTGTAGGTATGTATATTTGCGTGTGTGGACGTATGTATATACATGTGTATGGGGGGGGTTGGGCCATTTCTTTCGTCTGTTTCCTTGCGCTGCCTCGCAAACGCGGGAGACAGCGACAAAGTATAAAAAAAAAAAAAAAAAAGTTTTCTTTCCTTTGTAGGGTAAAGTGTGACTTATTTAGTGGGTTTGCAATTCTTTTTCACCTCCTTTAGCGTACTTGTGTTTCTCATTCTAACCTAGACCTTTTGTTCTTTCTCCTTGCTGGAAAATGTTTGGAGTACCATAGTGGTTATGTCATTTGCATGTTCCTCCTCTGTTTTGGTACTTAGAGGGGTTTCCCATTGTGTTGACATCTCGTTGATCACAACTTCCCAGTTCATCTGTTTACAAATGAGATTGAAATTATTGAAAACACCTCCACTGTTACATGTGGTTTAGCATCCTAATTTGTTTTTATTTTGATTAGCTTTTGATTAGAATATAGGGTGTTTGAGATAGTAGTGTCACATATTAGGTTCACATTATTTGTAAGGATTAAGTCCAGGGTGTTATTTCCTCTGGTTGGTTGTGTTATTTGTTGGCTGAGAGAGAAATTTTCATATAGTCTGAATAACTCATTTTTGCAACTGTTTGAGCTGCTTCCAGAGACAGCATTTTCAGCTGTGATGTTATTTCTTGCATGTCTCCATTTGATGTGTGGTAGGTCATAGTTTTTAAATTAAGGTATGTTTGGGGCTGGGTTTCTAAGGTCAAGACATGATTCTGTTTTTCTACTTGTTCCATAAATTCTTTAGGCTTTGTGTCTAACGGTATATAAAGTAGTGACCAGATTTGGATGTTCAACTTTGACAGTGAGTGCTTCTGCTACATCATTTGAGGAGTCCAGTTGTTGTAAGGGTATCTACTGTAACAGTCCAATTCCTACAGATGATATTCAATTCCTGTCCCATCTGTACAGGTTGTAGTTTGGGATCCACACATCACTCTTCTTATGGTCTACAGTGTGTGTTTCAGAGAAGGCTGCAAATACTGCATTTGATTTGTTGTACAAGCCACTTATGAATGGGATTATATTTGTTCTATTTGATTTAAGTTCTTTTATGTTGATTTATAAGAAGGATGTTACATGGCTTGTCTCTGTTTTGTTTTGGGGGGTTGGTATGCTCTGTACTGTTGAACTTGGCACAATGCTTTTAGCTCCCCCACCATTCTGTAGAGGGAATTAAGTGTGTCAGTGACTTAAAAAGGATGTGTATTTTGATGGGCATGAGAGATATGTATCATTGTCCCTGATATGTGGTGTTTCTCACAGTACTTGTTCCAGCATTACTAAGACTCTTGTGAATGCACAGTTTTGAATGGCAGAAACTGCATTGTTCCTCATACTAACATTTACCTTTTTTAAGCCAGTTCAGACATTTTCCCCTATGTGGAATGCCAGTTAAGTTTGCCATACATGGAACTTCCCTTCATGTATTATCAACAGACTTGTCCATCCTTTGGACTTGTTGTTCATTTACTGTCATATCTTACTCTTTTTGTCTGTCTCTAAGCTTGAGAGAGTTTCCTGGCTTCCATTCCCCCAACCACCACCACCACCACCACCACCACCACCACCACTCCTTCCTTGCTTGAGTCAGCATCAGTATCCCCTTCTGTACCCACATCTGCATTAGAAGTTACCTGGCAAGTTAAACACCCCAAATGACTTCCTCAAACTGTTCTACCCCAGTGGTTACATGTGGCAGACATCACCACCTCACCACAGGATTTTGAGGACCATCAAGAACATGCTGATGCACTCTGCCCTTGGACCCAACTACTGGAACTCTTTGTCAATAAAGAAATCCAAAGCACATTTGTCTGTGTTCCACCTTTTGTAATCTACTTCATTGTAACCTACATGTCATGAACACATTTTCTTACACTCTCTAACACATTGCCACAGCTCCCCCATCAGAAGTATCAGTCCTTCCTTTTCCCTAATTTCCACTCTTTACTTGAGCATCTTTAAACCATTCTTCTTTCTTCCCCTTTTGCATAGATTGTCTCAGAGCCAAATCTTTCAGGTTCCTTTCTTTATACAAAATAAACAGCCATTAATCTCTTCTTTTCATCTTTATTACATTCATGCACTTTTAGACATGTCAACCTCAGCCTTTGTGAACCATCTTTCTTAATTCTATCCTCTGTTTCCATTTTTGGAAAGTCACTGTTCATGGAAGGGAGTTTTTCCTTCCCCAACCTTTACCCCTGTGAGATGCTTCTTAATGACACAGGAGGTAATTCTTACTCTCCTATCAGTAGTGGTAAAAGAATCCTATGATGTAGAGTAAAAATATTTTGTGCAAGTTATTGAAAGTTACGTGAAAGATGAAGAGAAAGTTTGTGTTTGTGGATTGAGGTTCAGCAACCCATGTGTATGTGAAGCAGATGAGAAAAGAAACAACCTGTGGCAGGGCAGGAAAATATGACAGATTTTGCTGTGCAGGCTCCTGTGCAATTGTCATTGTAACACTCCTGGGTCAGTGCTTGCTTGCCATCTACTACCAGCTTTTCCTTAAGGAGGCTGGTTACATCATTGCTGCAGCTCAAGTGGGACCTTTTGAAATGTCCTCACATTTTCCAGTGTATGAGCTTTTTTCTCCCCCAGTTATTGCCAAATCATGAAGAGGAATTTTGTAATGAAACAAGATCGGTCTTCTTTTTTATTTCTTTTAGGTTGAGATGAAATCCCAAAAACTAGTCTTGGTTAAGTATGAAACAATTTGTATCAGCATTTCTTTTAAGACTTCAGAGAGAGATTGACATTGTTTGGGGAATATAACCTCTGTAGTATTGTTATGCACTTAGTGTCTACACAAGAAAAGTCATATTTTTTTTATGATATTCATGGATTAAATTTATGAATATCCCTGTTGCCTTTTGCAAGAATTTAGCCTATTTTGCTTTCTAAAATCAATTAGTCTTGGCATCAGAGGTTTTAAATGGAACATTTATTTTAACGCGCAGGATACCATAAATTCCCATTCATCAAGAAATATCTTTACATGTATTAAGAAACTCATTGCACTGGTCAAGTCTGGTCTTTATAACTCATGATGTAAGGAGGGTGGATTCTGCCTTAGCCTTTCATACTTACTTAATGTTAAAAATCAGTGGGCAAAGTCTTTGGCATTCATCTAGATCCTTTGTTTGACTGTTCCTTAGTGTAGACAAGGTAAATCTGTCATGTGATGCAGAATTCTACCTTCTGGAGTGCTGGTTTCTATGTATTTCTAGATAATTGTTAGACTAAAAGATACATTGTATATGTTTCCTGTTTTGGATGTTTTCCTTTTACTTGATTTTTTTTCTCAAAGCTCTTATTCCTTGCAAGAAAAAACTGGTATAAGAGGGAAATGTAGGGTTTGAAGTTTGAAAAACTTTTCATCTCTGAGGCAGTGTCCTTTTAGCAATTTCCTAGTTTGCCTGATGTTCACTGTCTTTCCACCTTTCTGTTTAAGAACTCCTTCTATTCACCATTGGTGTCTGCTTTTAGGTGAATTCTGAGCTGCCAGGTGGATAAGTCCCTTGGAGTATATGGATCTGTAACATCTCCACTCAGACTCTCATGGTTAAAGTAGGCCTGGAATGAGCGAGGTGCCAATACTGGTTGGCAGCAGGTAGGGAATACTTGTGCTACTCCATTGGATGGATGGGGTGTTAGAAGTTCTGACCCCCAAAATATTTGAGATGTTTCATCACTCATGGGACATTACCTAGGAGAAAAGAAAATTTTTTTGCCCAATATTTAGTTTCCTTCCTTTTTTACTCAATAGTTTTCTTTCCCTTTTGCACCTCACAAATGTAGCTTAATTGCCATCCCAACCTTCTTTTTTGTTCCACTTGTCCTGCTAAACTATACATATGTTTTCCATTTCCTGTTGCTTGAACACAACTACTAATCTTTTCATCATATTGTGTTCATGAGTACCTCCTATAATGTGAAGCAATTGATGAAGAGTGAATGGGCTATGCCTCCTCTTCATTGTAACCTTGGAGAGAAGAATTGTGAATGTCATCGAAGGCTGCAGTGGTATCTTTATGACTTTTTATGTGGAAAGTTTAAAATGTTTTTCATATTGCTTCATCTGATTAGTTATCCCTGAGGAACTTAATATTCTTTATTATTCCAGGTGTTTTGATGTTTGTCTTGTAATGGAACTTCCCCTAGACAGATTTAGGCTATTAGTTGCTGTAGCTTGCATATTTTTTATTATACAGATAATAGATTTACCCAATTCTTGTGATTTTGGTTTTAGTTAACAGATTTATCAAGAAAGGACTAAGTGATTAGATTTTCCTTCATGTATTACCAGTCTGTTAGAGCTTTTATTTTATGTAGATATTTTTGGCAGTGGTTTAACTAGTAAACATAACTTTTTTTTTCCTTGCAGGTGTAGGTGTGTAAATGTTTATGATGGACCACAGCTATGTCAGCCGCCAACACCCTCCCATGGAACAGGAAGCATCTAGTAACATCCCTCGGTATGTTTAAGTTTGATGTCACATAATTATAGTTTTGAACATACCCTAGGTAAGAGACAGTGTATGTGAAGTTTGTATAGCATAAGATTTAATGTAACAGTCATGTTTCTCATTATGCTGAACTTGAAAATTTTTTAAGATGCATAGATTAATTTCATGCAAGGAGGGAAGTTTATTGTTTTTTTGTTTTTTTTTTAACTAAGCATTTTATCATGTTTCTGTAACCTGTGTGCTGGCCTCCTGCACATCAACCTTGTCTTAATTGAAATGGCCGTTCCTAATGATGTGTACAAATTTTACCATACATCTTGAGTGTTGAGCATGAAATATGCAGCTCCAGAACTAGAGCATAGCAAATACAGGAATGAAAAATGTCCATTAGCATTATTTCCAAGTAAGATCCCACTTAGGGAATGTAAGATAATGAATGCAAGGCCCCACCAGTGACATGGTTCCAGCTGCAAGCATACATAAGTGAATGATTATGCCAGTTTTTAGCACCTAAAACAAAACTTGTGTTGTTTAGTGTTGAAGACAAAAAGTGGTCCTCGTACCACTTTTCATCAAACTTAAAATATGTTGGTAAAATATCATGTAAGCCCCTGTAGCTCATACGCAGAATTTATTTTGAATGCTGTGGGCTTCATTTATTCTATTATCTAACACTTAATATGAAAGGGACCCTTATACTGAATGATTTTAAAATTTGGTTCATGTAGAACACAAGTGAAGCTGATGCTGCAGGATTACGTATCACACTATGGTGTATGAGGTGGTGAGCCCTCCTCATCCCCCTTTGGTGAACAAGGCATTTACAGTCAGCCATCAGCTACATGTAAATGTACATGATTGTTAATTTTGAATTTAGATGCATTTGTTCTGTTTATTTATACCTGATGCCTTTTCCTCTGGAACTCCCATAAGGGGCTGGCTGTGGCAATAATCTCCATAACTGGTGAACTTCAGTGCCATTTCTTATTCTTTAGTGCCTCACCCTTAACAGGCCACTGGCAGAGGTTCCTACCTAATGTTTGCAGAGGTTCCTACCCAATGTTCCGACTGACAACTTCTACCTGATGCTCCTGTCTAATGTTCCTACGTACTTCTACCTGATGTTTCTACTTAGTGCTCCCACCTAAGTGTGCCTACCTACTACTTCTGTCTATTGTTCCCACCAGTTTACCAAAAGGAAGGGCAAGCATGTAGCACTCACCACTTGAAAATTAAGAGTTATGAAGAATGACCTGTGTAAGTTAAGTGTTGTCAAGAGTAATGCATGAGAAAGTGAGATTGTATATTTGTGGACAGAATGCCAGTAGTCCATGAGTGGGTGAGGCAGAAAGAAAAGACAGCTACTTTGGTCAGAGTAGTGCATCTTGACAACCACTGAAGTGCTGGTTCACTACTCAGTCGTCACTAACCCTCACAATACCCATGGCGGGTAGGCAGTACTGGTGATATACCTCCTGGGTTTTGGCTATTTCAAAGCTATCATCCTGGCCTCCATGTGTCCACCCCTTCCCTACAACACCTCATGCTTTTTTTTTCCTCATGCACGCTGATTCTGATCAAAATACATTTTATATATATTATACATTTTGACAAATCTCACCACACAAAAAGGGAGAACACAAAGCACCACAAAGAAAGAACAAACACACAGAAACCAGGGCATCAGCCAAAAAACTGTCCAATTTGAGAAGAAAGACTGATAAGAGTGGGGTTCTTGTGAATACATGCCCGAAACCTACTAGGCAAAAGAAAATTGCATGAAAACTATTTTTCTTATGCCTCTTCTAAATTCTCTTATCATTGTGCATTTAGTTAAGGCTCATATTTATGTATTTGGTAATTTTTAGTGAAATACAGTCACGACCCTTACCAAATCTCTAACGAGAGAGAGAGAGAGTACCTATCAACCTATGAATACTAAAATGAGATTGTGCCAGAGGCAGGGAAAGCATGAACCTCTCATTGTGTACCTTACTTCTTTCTCAGCAATATTTTTTTCTGCAGCCACACTCTGCATTGTCTAACCTGGGTTTTTACATGTGTTTCTTTATGAATGATTGCTCTATGATAATTTATACCCCAAACAGACAGTCTTTTAACATCACTATTACAGTGAGTTTGTTGAGATGCATACCAATGCTAGTGCATAAGTACTTAATGATGATTATTGATTTAATGTTATTGGTCTTACATTGATGTTTTACATGTAATTTGTTTGTAAATGATTCCTTTTTATTTACACATCAAATAGAAAATCATATAAACTAACCATTACATAGCAAGTTTGCTGTCTTGTGTGACACAGTAATAGTGATGCAGTAATTATCAGTTTGTGGCATTCTTTGTTGTAATTTTTTACACATATTTGCTTATAAGTGATTGTGCTACAGTACTGTAGAATATTAGATACACATTATAGCAAATGTTACAACACCATCACTTGTACAGCAAATTTGGTGAGACATGCACAGCCACTAGTATGTAAATGTTTATGATGATTATCAGCTTGGATTGTTTTTGGTCAGGTCAACTTTTTTTTATCTATAAGCCTTTCTTCATAAACAATTATTCATTAATGTTATATACCCCTAATAGTAAATCTTTTAACATCACAACTACAAATTGAGTTCATTGAGTTGCTTGTTGCCATTAGCACGTAAATATTTATGATAATTTTTTTCTTTTTTCACACATTATGTGCACAGAACAGTAAATCCTGTACCAGCACTTTGAACTTATGTGTATTGCAGCCGTAAATATTTGTTACTGGTTTGAGGTGCAGGAGGGAGCAGGCCTGCTGACCTCAAGAAATGTGGTGTGGCCAAATAATGGGGGGGAAGGGCTGGTGTGTGCCTGAAAGCATAGCACGCATAGCACATTCCTGTTGCCCAAAAAATTGATGTGGTATACTGAAAAATGGATTTTGTGAATTTTTAAAGGTTTTCATTGATATTGTTTGAAGTGTATAACAGCTCACATATTTTTATTGCACACTTCACATCATCCATGTGTGAGGGTATGAAAAGCTATTTGAATTGTTATATGAATGTTCTTAGTTGAAATCCAATCATTTCTTTTGTACATCAGATTGTATGTTTAGTTGCATATCCCATCTTAGACCATTATATTGCACCAGTGACATTTTATGCATTCCCTCAGCAGTATGAAGAGTGACATAGTGGCCATGTTTTTATGGATACTTGATGTACATTTGGCACTTTTTTCTCTGCAATATTTTCCATGGAAATCAAGAGGGGATGTATCTCATTAGCTAATGTCATCATGTGTGATGACTGTACCAACTATGCATTTTGCACTTCAGGGATGTGAATTTGTGCTCAAGTCTATTGGTAGGGTATCTCTTACCCTGTGGTTGTACTATATGATTGAGGGAATATTTCTGTGCATTGTTCACACAGAATCTGATTAGTGTTGAATTAAGTATTGTATAACATACCCACTGTAGCTGCAAGTTTATCATTACATAAATATTTTAAGTTGTTTGGAATGAATTTCTCTTGTGTCCTTAGTACCTTCATATGCATTATTAAGTCAGCAGTACACTCTTGGTCAGAGATTTTGCTTGTTGGAAATGCCTGCTGGTAATGATGCTGATACATTTGTCAGTGTAGAATGTTATGATTTATTATGAGGGAAGACTATTGTGCCATCTTCCAATCATCTACTATTGGTTTGCTGCTGGAGTCCAGTCTTACACTTTGTTATAATCATTGCATTACTTGGCATGAAACAGCATGGTAAATGCTGTTACAAACACAGTGTATCATGGTGCTTTTACTGAAGAATATTTTAGTTGAATGATACATGGTTGTTAAATGATTGCCCCTTTTTGATAGGGCAGAGAAAATGCATGATGAGTGGAAGAATGAGATGACTTGAAGTACCGTAGATTTATTTGGGAAAAATTGAAGCAAAGGAAGAGAGGTGATTAGTAAATATGAAACAGCTTTGATCATAGGATTTTATTGGTTCTTATTTGAATTGGATTATGAATGGCACAGAGAAAGCATTGTTGTTAGGAAGTGGGAGCTGGGAGTCATTTGATTGCAAAATTCAGTTTGGTAATAGTGATTTTGGTCATTTATTTCCATGTTAGAAAAGTTTTGCAGTTTTGAAGTGGATTGTCAATCAAAATTCATATTTTAGGAGAAAAATACTTATATAGATAATGGAACCTTGGTAAACTAGTAGCTTACATACTTAACAGTTGCCAATTTTTAGAAATTTTTGGTTTTTAGAAGCCAAATGTGATGGCGTAGCCTAGCACAAGCCTAAGGTGATGTCATAGCCTGTGATTGCCTAGCATAAATTGCTCGTTTTTACACAATGCTGTGATTCTTATATATCATATATTGTGTAGTGGATTGGATGTAACTGTGAAATAAAGATTAGAGTGAATTTTTGATTTACTTTTACCAAATTATCTTCATACATGTGCTTCTAAAGTGAAATGCACAGGGATGAATGAAAGATGTTTGCACTAGAGGATGAGGGAGAAATGTATGTGGCTTGCTATGTTGGCTGAGGTGGAAGGCAAAGGATTTCTAAGGGTAGGAAATGGCTAGCTAGGCACTACTGTTTTACTTTCCTTAGATTATGCCTCTCTAATATCTCTTTTGATGAACCTGGCCTTTTCCTTTATGGATTTTTCTTTTATCATAATCAAGTGTACATATTATCGTGTTCAGAAATAAAACTCCTGTATTCAAGACTTTCATCAGAGGAAATTTTTAAAGTTACTGTTTATCATCAAAGTCATATCTTTATCAAGCACATGTTTCAGAACCACATCAGTGATCTACCCATTGTTTTGCTTTTGGCCAATTGCACATGATCGGTCCACATCCATCCTCTGTCCAAAGTCACTTTCTGTCAGTCCTTGGCAGCATTACCTGTTGTGCTAGGGCTGGACTAATGCTTCTAGAGGCCTTAAAACGGTCTCTACTGGGGGCCTCTTCACCCTTCAAACTCCCCCTGAATTGTGAGCTCTAGGGTTCCTGGAGACATGTCCCTGGAAAAATTTGAAAATTTAGGATGTGTAGGACAGTATTTCCTGCTATCTGAAAGCTGCCATATAACTGCTGTAAAGAGGAGACTGATGATGTAGGGGAACCATACCTCTGCCTTGTGGAAGTGGCAATGCTGACAACATATTTAGGTGGAATGCTAGGGTTAATTTTAATGTAATATTTTATAAAAACCAAGTTTTCTTCAGGAGCCACTTTTTGGAATGTGAGCGAATGTGGCCTTTTTTGTCTGTTTTCTTGGTGCTACCTTGCTAATGCAAGGGGTGGGGATGCTGTTTCCTGTGGGGCGGGATGGTGCTCAGAATGGATGAAGGCAAGCAAGTATGAATATGCACGTGAAAGGCGGGCAAGGAATAGAGCGAATTGGATCGATGTGGTATACCGGGGTTGACGTGCTGTCAGTGGATTGAATCAGGGCATGTGAAGCGTCTGGGGTAAACCATGGAAAGCTGTGTGGGGCCTGGATGTGGAAAGGGAGCTGTGGTTTCGGGCATTATTGCATGACAGCTAGAGACTGAGTGTGAACGAATGAGGCCTTTGTTGTCTTTTCTTAGCGCTACCCCGCACACATGAGGGGGGAGGGGGATGGTATTCCATGCCTGGTGAGGTGGCGATGGGAATGAATAAAGGCAGACAGTGTGAATTGTGTGCATGGGTATATATGTATGTGTCTGAGTGTGTATATATATGTGTACATTGAGATTTTTTTTTTTTTTTTTGTCACTGTCTCCCGCGTTTGCGAGGTAGCGCAAGGAAACAGACGAAAGAAATGGCCCAACCCACCCCCATACACATGTATATACATACGTCCACACACGCAAATATACATACTTACACAGCTTTCCATGGTTTACCCCAGACGCTTCACATGCCTTGATTCAATCCACTGACAGCACGTCAACCCCGGTATACCACATCGCTCCAATTCACTCTATTCCTTGCCCTCCTTTCACCCTCCTGCATGTTCAGGCCCCAATCACACAAAATCTTTTTCACTCCATCTTTCCACCTCCAGTTTGGTCTCCCTCTTCTCCTCGTTCCCTCCACCTCCGACACATATATCCTCTTGGTCAATCTTTCCTCACTCATTCTCTCCATGTGCCCAAACCATTTCAAAACACCCTCTTCTGCTCTCTCAACCACGCTCTTTTTATTTCCACACATCTCTCTTACCCTTACGTTACTTACTCGATCAAACCACCTCACACCACACATTGTCCTCAAACATCTCATTTCCAGCACATCCATCCTCCTGCGCACAACTCTATCCATAGCCCACGCTTCGCAACCATACAACATTGTTGGAACCACTATTCCTTCAAACATACCCATTTTTGCTTTCCGAGATAATGTTCTCGACTTCCACACATTCTTCAAGGCTCCCAGAATTTTCGCCCCCTCCCCCACCCTATGATCCACTTCCGCTTCCATGGTTCCATCCGCTGCCAGATCCACTCCCAGATATCTAAAACACTTCACTTCCTCCAGTTTTTCTCCATTCAAATATTTGCGTGTGTGGACGTGTGTGTATATATATGTGTATGGGGGTGGGTTGGGACATTTCTTTCGTCTGTTTCCTTGCGCTACCTCGCAAACGCGGGAGACAGCGACAAAGCAAAATAATAACAATAATAATATATATATATATATATATATATATATATATATATATATATATATATATATATATATATATATATATAATTTTTTTTTTTTTTTGTCGCTGTCTCCCGCGTTTGCGAGGTAGCGCAAGGAAACAGACGAAAGAAATGGCCCAACCCACCCCCATACACATGCCTTGATTCAATCAACTGACCGCACGTCAACCCCGGTATACCACATCGCTCCAATTCACTCTATTCTTTGCCCTCCTTTCACCCTCCTGCATGTTCAGGCCCGATCACACAAAATCTTTTTCACTCCATCTTTCCACCTCCAATTTGGTCTCCCTCTTCTCCTCGTTCCCTCCACCTCCGACACATATATCCTCTTGGTCAATCTTTCCTCACTCATTCTCTCCATGTGACCAAACCATTTCAAAACACCCTCTTCTGCTCTCTCAACCACGCTCTTTTTATTTCCACACATCTCTCTTACCCTTACGTTACTTACTCGATCAAACCACCTCACACCACACATTGTCCTCAAACATCTCATTTCCAGCACATCCATCCTCCTGCCCACAACTCTATCCATAGTCCACGCCTCGCAACCATACAACATTGTTGGAACCACTATTCCTTCAAACATACCCATTTTTGCTTTCCGAGATAATGTTCTCGACTTCCACACATTCTTCAAGGCTCCCAGAATTTTCGCCCCCTCCCCCACCCTATGATCCACTTCCGCTTCCATGGTTCCATCCGCTGCCAGATCCACTCGCAGATATCTAAAACAATTCACTTCCTCCAGTTTTTCTCCATTCAAACTCACCTCCCAATTGAATTGACCCTCAACCCTACTGTACCTAATAACCTTGCTCTTATTCACATTTACTCTTAATTTTCTTCTTTCACACACTTTACCAAACTCAGTCACCAGCTTCTGCAGTTTCTCACATGAATCAGCCACCAGCGCTGTATCATCAGCGAACAACAACTGACTCACTTCCCAAGCTCTCTCATCCCCAACAGACTTCATACTTGCCCCTCTTTGCAAAACTCTTGCATTCACCTCCCTAACAACCCCATCCATAAACAAATTAAACAACCATGGAGACATCACACACCCCTGCCGCAAACCTACATTCACTGAGAACCAATCACTTTCCTCTCTTCCTACACGTACACATGCCTTACATCCTCGATGAAAACTTTTCACTGCTTCTAACAACTTGCCTCCCACACCATATATTCTTAATACCTTCCACAGAGCATCTCTATCAACTCTATCATATGCCTTCTCCAGATCCATAAATGCTACATACAAATCCATTTGCTTTTCTAAGTATTTCTCATACATTCTTCAAAGCAAACACCTGATCCACACATCCTCTACCACTTCTGAAACCACACTGCTCTTCCCCAATCTGATGCTCTGTACATGCCTTCACCCTCTCAATCAATACCCTCCCATACAATTTGCCAGGAATACTCAACAAACTTATACCTCTGTAATTTGAGCACTCACTCTTATCCCCTTTGCCTTTGTGCAATGGCGCTATGCACGCATTCCGCCAATCCTCAGGCACCTCACCATGAGTCATACATACATTAAATAACCTTACCAACCAGTCAACAATACAGTCACCCCCTTTTTTAATAAATTCCACTGCAATACCATCCAAACCTGCTGCCTTGCCGGCTTTCATCTTCCGCAAAGCTTTCACTACCTCTTCTCTGTTTACCAAATCATTTTCCCTAACCCTCTCACTTTGCACACCACCTCGACCAAAACACCCTATATCTGCCACTCTGTCATCAAACACATTCAACAAACCTTGTGAGAAATACTTAGAAAAGCAAATGGATTTGTATGTAGCATTTATGGATCTGGAGAAGGCATATGATAGAGTTGATAGAGATGCTCTGTGGAAGGTATTAAGAATATATGGTGTGGGAGGAAAGTTGTTAGAAGCAGTGAAAAGTTTTTATCGAGGATGTAAGGCATGTGTACGTGTAGGAAGAGAGGAAAGTGATTGGTTCTCAGTGAATGTAGGTTTGCGGCAGGGGTGTGTGATGTCTCCATGGTTGTTTAATTTGTTTATGGATGGGGTTGTTAGGGAGGTAAATGCAAGAGTTTTGGAAAGAGGGGCAAGTATGAAGTCTGTTGGGGATGAGAGAGCTTGGGAAGTGAGTCAGTTGTTGTTCGCTGATGATACAGCGCTGGTGGCTGATTCATGTGAGAAACTGCAGAAGCTGGTGACTGAGTTTGGAAAAGTGTGTGGAAGAAGAAAGTTAAGAGTAAATGTGAATAAGAGCAAGGTTATTAGGTACAGTAGGGTTGAGGGTCAAGTCAATTGGGAGGTGAGTTTGAATGGAGAAAAACTGGAGGAAGTGAAGTGTTTTAGATATCTGGGAGTGGATCTGGCAGCGGATGGAACCATGGAAGCGGAAGTGGATCATAGGGTGGGGGAGGGGGCGAAAATCCTGGGGGCCTTGAAGAATGTGTGGAAGTCGAGAACATTATCTCGGAAAGCAAAAATGGGTATGTTTGAAGGAATAGTGGTTCCAACAATGTTGTATGGTTGCGAGGCGTGGGCTATGGATAGAGTTGTGCGCAGGAGGATGGATGTGCTGGAAATGAGATGTTTGAGGACAATGTGTGGTGTGAGGTGGTTTGATCGAGTGAGTAACGTAAGGGTAAGAGAGATGTGTGGAAATAAAAAGAGCGTGGTTGAGAGAGCAGAAGAGGGTGTTTTGAAGTGGTTTGGGCACATGGAGAGGATGAGTGAGGAAAGATTGACCAAGAGGATATATGTGTCGGAGGTGGAGGGAACAAGGAGAAGAGGGAAACCAAATTGGAGGTGGAAAGATGGAGTGAAAAAGATTTTGTGTGATCGGGGCCTGAACATGCAGGAGGGTGAAAGGAGGGCAAGGAATAGAGTGAATTGGAGCGATGTGGTATACCGGGGTTGACGTGCTGTCAGTGGATTGAATCAAGGCATGTGAAGCGTCTGGGGTAAACCATGGAAAGCTGTGTAGGTATGTATATTTGCGTGTGTGGACGTATGTATATACATGTGTATGGGGGGGTTGGGCCATTTCTTTCGTCTGTTTCCTTGCGCTACCTCGCAAACGCGGGAGACAGCGACAAAGTATAAAAAAAAAAAAAAAATATATATATATATATATATATATATATATATATATATATATATATATATATATATATATATATATATATATGATACAGCGCTGGTGGCTGATTCATGTGAGAAACTGCAGAAGCTGGTGACTGAGTTTGGTAAAGTGTGTGGAAGAAGAAAGTTGAGAGTAAATGTGAATAAGAGCAAGGTTATTAGGTACAGTAGGGGTGAGGGTCAAGTCAATTGGGAGGTGAGTTTGAATGGAGAAAAACTGGAGGAAGTGAAGTGTTTTAGATATCTGGGAGTGGATCTGTCAGCGGATGGAACCATGGAAGCGGAAGTGGATCATAGGGTGGGGGAGGGGGCGAAAATTTTTGGGAGCCTTGAAAAATGTGTGGAAGTCGAGAACATTATCTCGGAAAGCAAAAATGGGTATGTTTGAGGGAATAGTGGTTCCAACAATGTTGTATGGTTGCGAGGCATGGGCTATGGATAGAGATGTGCGCAGGAGGATGGATGTGCTGGAAATGAGATGTTTGAGGACAATGTGTGGTGTGAGGTGGTTTGATCGAGTAAGTAACGTAAGGGTAAGAGAGATGTGTGGAAATAAAAAGAGCGTGGTTGAGAGAGCAGAAGAGGGTGTTTTGAAATGGTTTGGGCACATGGAGAGAATGAGTGAGGAGAGATTGACCAAGAGGATATATGTGTCGGAGGTGGAGGGAACGAGGAGAAGAGGGAGACCAAATTGGAGGTGGAAAGATGGAGTGAAAAGGATTTTGTGTGATCGGGGCCTGAACATGCAGGAGGGTGAAAGGAGGGCAAGAAATAGAGTGAATTGGAGTCATGTGGTATACAGGGGTTGACGTGCTGTCAGTGGATTGAAGCAAGGCATGTGAAGCGTCTGGGGTAAACCATGGAAGCTGTGTAGGTATGTATATTTGCGTGTGTGGACGTGTGTATGTACATGTGTATGGGGGGGGGGGGTGGGCCCATTTCTTTCGTCTGTTTCCTTGCGCTACCTCGCAAACGCGGGAGACAGCGACAAAGTAAAAAAAAAAAAAAAAAAAAAAAAATATATATATATATATATATATATATATATATATATATATATATATATATATATATATATGATTCACTTCCGCTTCCTATTCACTTCCTATGATTCACTTCCGCTTCCATAGTTCCATCCACTGCCTGATCCACTCCCAGATATCTAAAACACTTTACTTCCTCCAGTTTTTCTCCATTCAAACTTACCTCCCAATTGACTTGACCCTCAACCCTACTGTACCTAATAACCTTGCTCTTATTCACATTTACATCTTTTTCTTGACATTAGCTTGCTGATGTGGGAATGGATGATCATGTAAGATGATAATGATAATAATGATAAGTGGTGGGTTAGAATTTATTAAGAAAGGGGGTGACTCTGTTGTTGATGGTTGATAAGGATATTCATTGTATGTATGGATCATGGTGAAGTGCTTGAGGATTAGTGGAATGTGCCATTATACAAAGGCATAAGGGGATAAAGGTAAGTGCTCAAACTACAAAGGCATAAGCTTGTTGAGTATCCTTTGGAAATTATATGGGAGGGTATTGATTGAGAGGGTGAAGGCATGCACAGAGCATCAGATGGGGAAGAGCGGTGTGGTTTCAGAAGTGGTAGAGGATGTGTGGATCAGGTGTTTGCTTTGAAGAATGTATGTTAGAAATACTTAAAAAAACAGATGGATTTGTATGTAGCATTTATAGATCTGGAGAAGGCATACAAAAAGGTTGATAGAGATGCTTTGTGGAAGGTCTTCAGAATATGTGGTGTGGTAAGTTGCTAGAAGCAATGAAAAGTTTTTACTAAGGATGTAAGGCATGTGTATGAGTAGGAAGAGAGAAGAGTAATTGGTTCCCTTGGAAGGTTGGTTTGTGGCAGGGGTGCATGATGTCCCCATGGTTGAATTTGTTTACAGATGGGTGGTTAGGGAGGTAAATGCAAGGGTTTTGGAGAGAGGAGAGAGTATGCAGTCTGTTGGGGATGAAAGGGCCTAGGAAGTCAGTCAGTTGTTGTTTGCTGATGATACAGTTCTGGTGATTGATTTGACTGAGAAACTGCGGAAGTTGGTGACTGAGTTTGGAAAAGTGTGTGAAAAGAGAAAGTTGAGAGTAAATGTGAATAAGAGCAAGGTTTTTAGGTCCATTAGGGTTGAGGGACATGTTAATTGGGAGGTAAGTTTGAATGGAGAAAAACTGGAGGAAGTGGAGTGTTTTAGATATCTGGGAGTGGACTTACCAGTGAATGGAACCATGGAAGTGGAAGTGTCACAGGGTGGGGGATGGGGCTAAGGTTCTGGGAGTGATAAAGAATGTGTGGAAGGAGAGAAACATTATCCTGGAGGGCAAAAATGGGTATGTTTGAAGGAGTAGTATTTCCAACAATGTTATATGGTTATGAGGCATGGGGTATTACCAGAGAAAGTTTTAAAATATGTTAAAGATTGGAAAATGATCAAAGAATTTCAAGATTAGGAAAATTCAAAGGAGTTGCAAAGGGAAACATGTCTGACGAAGTCCTTTAGGAGTGTCCTACAGGGAACTGTATTATCCTAAGTGATATTTGTATTCATGATATCTGACATCAATATGAAGGTGAATGAGAGCATGAATGTTTTGACATGAGTGAGTTAAACAATTGAAAATGAAGATTATGAAAAAAGCAGAGAGACCTGAATACCATTTATAAATGGGTGGAAGACAGAGTAATGGAATTCAGTGAAGAGAAATTTGAAGTAGCCAAAGAGAGGTAAATGTGGTGAAGGATGCAGATTCTAATATCCAGAATTTTGCAAAGAGTAACTAGAGATTAATTGGTACCCTACTTGATCAAGTACTGTGAGAACCACCACATATCAGGGACAGTGAAATATATTCCTTGTGCCAGTCAAAGTATACATTCTTTTTACTGACAGACAAAGGGCAAAACAGAGGCAGGGAAGAACAGAAAGCTGTGTGCCAAATATGGCAGAACAAAGCATGTTAACCCCTCAAAACAACACAGAGACAAGCCATGCAACATCCTTTTTATATGCCAACATACAGGACTGAAGTCACGTAGAACGAATAAAATCCCATTTATAAATGGCATGCAAATTGAGTCAAGTGTAATATTTGTGGTCTTCACTGGAACACACCCAAAAGACTATATTTGAATAATAAGGTGTAGACCCAAAATTTCAACCTGAATAGATGTGACAGGACTAGAAGATCATGTGGAAGGGTTGGACTGTATAAAGTAGATTCGCTGATAACAACTGAACTCCTGACCTCTAATGGCATTTTAGAAGCACTCATTGTCAAGTTTGAAAACCCATATATGATCACTACGATAATCTCTAGACCACCAAATGCAGAGTCTCATGAATATACAGAACAAATAAGAAACAGAATCATGTCTTGGTCTCCTCAGGAATCCAGTACCAAATATACTTGTCTTAGGAGACTGTAGCCTCCCACACATTAGATGGAGACAGGCAGGAAGTAAGAGTGTAGGAAAATACTGATGCTGGAAGCAGCTCAAACAAACAGCTGCAAAAAAGAGAGTTGTTCAGACTGCAAAAAATTCTTCTTTGTCAACAAATAACAAAACCAACTAGAGGAAATAACTTAATTTTCACACATTTTTGTGGACCAAATATGTGACACTACCATGACAAACACCCTGAACTGTGATCATAAACTGATTGAAGTAAAAACAAGCTTGGTTATTAAACTGCCTCGTCTGAACACACAAAACAGTGGAGGTGTTTTCAGTAATTTCACTTTTAATGGTGAATTTTTAACTGGGAGGACTTGATCAGTGAAGTGTCTGTGTCACAGTGGGAAACCCCGCTGAGTGCCAAAACATAGGAGGAATGTGTAAATTACATAACCACTTTGGTACTCCAAACATGCAACAGACATGAACCAGCAAGAAGAAAGCACTGAAGGTCCAAGTTAGAACAAGACAGACGAGCTATTTGCAGATCTAAAGAAGCTACAGCTCACCCAGCAAAGGAAAGAAAACCTGTCAAGTGAATTATCAGACACAGACCATAAACTATAAATGTCTTATGAAAAACAGGAAAAAGAAAAAGCCATAAATGAAACAGAAAATAACCCAAAATACTTTTACTAATATGCAGTATGTAGATCTAGACCCACAAATCAAACAGCCCACTGGAAAGAGAAGAAGGTACCTTTACAGGCAATTGCCAAGAGATGAGAGATACTAAAAAGGTAATGTGGATTGGTTTTCATTGAGCCAAAAACAACATTAGATATAATTGACTCAACAGACTTCTTCCAAAACAGTAATCCCCCAAGTGTACACATGACAAACATCACCTCAACATAAGATATCAAGAGGGCAGCTTAGACATGGAACTCATTTTTCATAAAGAAATGCAAGACACTAGCACATGCACTAAATATCCTATGGAGAAAATGTTTATATTCTGGCATCATTCCTGAGAGTGAAACTGACCCACATCTCCCCACCTTACAAAAGTGGAAGCAAAGCAGTCATGAAAAGCTGTCATTCAATAGCATTAGCATTGCACATCATTGTAATCTTTGAAAGAGTCCCAAGAGGCAAACTGACTGAACACATAGAAATGAACAAGCTGCATATCCTAGGAAAACATGGTATTATGGCAGGAAGGTCTCGCCTCTCTCTGTTGCTTGACCATAGTGATAGGATTATTGAAGCTTTGAAAAAGAAAGCAAAAGAATATACTGACATGATTTACACAGACTTTGCAAAAGCGTATGATGAATATGACCATATTGTCTTAGCACATAAAATGTGAAAATAGGGAAGAACTGGAAAAATTGGGAGATGTATATGAAACGCTTCAACTTGTAGATCACCACAAGTAGTTGTAAACCATGCCATGTCTAGTGCTTCTATAGTAAAAGTACCTTTCCTTTTCCTGATTTTTATGTCTGACATTGACACAAAGATGAGCCACAGTTCAGTGGCATTCTTTGCAGGTGATACAAGAATAATTTGAAAATCATTAATAGATGAGTCAGAGGTTACGAAGTGACATAAGTGAAGTCTTTAACTGAGCAACTGAGAACAACATGCTTTTCAGTGGAGATAAATTTAAATTCCTTTGTTATGAGGAAAATGAAGAAATAAAAAAAAAACAATACCAGACAGACACAGGTGCTGTCATAAACCAGGTGAATAATGTGAAAGACCTTGGTGTTATAATGTCTAACAACCAAACCTTTAGTGAACACAACAAAGCAACAGTTGCCTTGTGTAGAAGTATGGCAGGCTGGATCCTGCAGACTTTTTAAGACAAAGGAAGAAAAGCTAGTGATGATGATATTCAAGGCATTTTTCTATCATGAATAGGATATTATTGTTTTCTAGCATCAACCTGAGACAGGTGAAATGCAGATGTAGAAAATGTTTAGAGGTTTTCCTTGACCATATTGATATGGTAAAGGAACTAATTTACTGGAAATGACTGACATTACTGAGGTTGTACCCTCTGGAGCTCAGATGGGAGTATATCATCATCATCTATACCTGGAAAATCTTTGAAGGTACTGTCCCCGACTTAGATTTGGAAGTATCACCTTACTGGTATGACAAGCATTAAAGACTTCATAAAGGATGACCTCTGAAATCTAAAGGTGTGACTTTGTAAAGGATGACTTCTGAAATCCGAAGGTGTGATATGCACAATAGAGAGAACACCTTAAACATCTGGGGCCTAAGACTCTTCTGCACCTTGCCATCAACCACCAGAAACTGGATGGGATGTTTGGTAGAGAAGTTCAAGAGTGCATTGGATAAGTAACAGCAAAGTTTACCATACCAGCTTGGTTGTTGGAGCTATGTGGGCTTAGGGCTAAGGCTTCCAACAGCTTGGTCAACCATTGACCCAATCCAGCAGCCTAGGCCTAACCCAGGCTGTGGGGGTAAAGAACCTTGAAGACTCCATGAGGTATCCATGAAATGATAATGGGGCAGTTAGTTGTATTTCAGTACCTGCTCACAAAGGCCTTAGAAAAAATATAGAGTGAAGTGAATGTCAAGGATTTGGGAAACATTATGAATAAATTTAAAAAACATTGATATGGTAATACTCTCAAGCCAAATAATGAGTGGTATAACACCACTAAACATATGCAGCTAGAGACAGAAAGCTAATGATGGGAATGTTTAATGTACATTTAAGAAGTAGTATTGTATACTACCATACTATGTTTTATGTTCACCAGTTAAACGTTGAAATAAACAAACTAGAGAAAATTCAAAAACATATTAAAAACAAACTGAGTGGAGTAAAGCATATGAACTATAATGAGAGATGGAAAGAACTTGAGTTAGATAGTCCAAAAAGAGGTAGAGAAAGGTATACAATGATATATCCTTGGTAACATTTTTTTTTTTTTTTTTTTTTTTTTTTTTGCTGTCTCCCGCGTTTGCGAGGTAGCGCAAGGAAACAGACGAAAGAAATGGCCCAACCCACCCCCATACACATGTATATACATACGTCCACACACGCAAATATACATACCTACACAGCTTTCCATGATTTACCCCAGACGCTTCACATGCCCCGATTCAATCCACTGACAGCACGTCAGCCCCGGTATACCACATCGCTCCAATTCACTCTATTCCTTGCCCTCCTTTCACCCTCCTGCATGTTCAGGCCCCGATCACACAAAATCTTTTTCACTCCATCTTTCCACCTCCAGTTTGGTCTCCCTCTTCTCCTCGTTCCCTCCACCTCCGACACGTATATCCTCTTGGTCAATCTTTCCTCACTCATTCTCTCCATGTGCCCAAACCATTTCAAAACACCCTCTTCTGCTCTCTCAACCACGCTCTTTTTATTTCCACACATCTCTCTTACCCTTACGTTACTTACTCGATCAAACCACCTCACACCACACATTGTCCTCAAACATCTCATTTCCAGCACATCCATCCTCCTGCGCACAACTCTATCCATAGCCCACGCCGCGCAACCATACAACATTGTTGGAACCACTATTCCTTCAAACATACCCATTTTTGCTTTCCGAGATAATGTTCTCGACTTCCACACATTCTTCAAGGCTCCCAGAATTTTCGCCCCCTCCCCCACCCTATGATCCACTTCCGCTTCCATGTTTCCATCCGCTGCCAGATCCACTCCCAGATATCTAAAACACTTCACTTCCTCCAGTTTTTCTCCATTCAAACTCACCTCCCAATTGACTTGACCCTCAACCCTACTGTACCTAATAACCTTGCTCTTATTCACATTTACTCTTAACTTTCTTCTTTCACACACTTTACCAAACTCAGTCACCAGCTTCTGCAGTTTCTCACATGAATCAGCCACCAGCGCTGTATCATCAGCGAACAACAACTGACTCACTTCCCAAGTTCTCTCATCCCCAACAGACTTCATACTTGCCCCTCTTTCCAAAACTCTTGCATTCACCTCCCTAACAACCCCATCCATAAACAAATTAAACAACCATGGAGACATCACACACCCCTGCCGCAAACCTACATTCACTGAGAATCAATCACTTTCCTCTCTTCCTACATGTACACATGCCTTACATCCTCGATAAAAACAAATAGAAGGTATAAAAAGCTGTGCTCCAAATTTGGAAGCAGTGCAACAGGGTGGATAAAGAATCATCCAATCAAATTAATACTTGGAAATATACTAAAAAGGCACCAAACAAGAATATATGAATGATGAGCAAGAAAGTTGGCATGCTTTTTTGATGTCATTTCAGAACTGAGAAATGTACATGGAGTGACCATAGAAACATTCAAAAGAAAGCTAGGCTCATGGTAAAGGGCAAAAACAGATGAGCTTGGAATAGACAATTATGGCATAGTAGCCAAAAAAAGCATCATCCAACAAACTGGATATGAAATGAGTAATGGGGTGGCTTATGGTCAAGGGCAAAAACAGATGAGCCTGGAATAGACAGTTATGGCATACTAGCCAAGAAAAGCATCATCCAACAAACAAGATGAATTGAGCAATGGGGCGGCAATCAAGAGTAACAGTGTTGTGAGCACCACATATTAGCCCAACCATCATGGCAAAATCTTGTAGGTATGTAGCTACACCCCCCATAGTTCACTTTAGCTCCTATAACTCCATCTGCTGTTATTCCCACTCCAAAGTTTCGAAAACGCTCCATGTCCTCCAGGTTTTCCCCATTCAGACTCGCATTCAAACCAATCTTGCCTCTACTGTACTTTTTATTCACAAAGTCTCAATTTTTTTCCATATACACTCCCAGAGTCAGACCCCAGCTTCTGTAGTACTCACATTTCAAGCTTCCCCACCCTCACCATTCTCTGGACCAGCCCCATTTTTCAAGACCCTCACATCCCCCCCCCATCCCCAACACACACACACACACACACACACACACACACACACACACACACACACACACACACACACACCTCCAACACCCTCAGATTAAACAGCCATGTTGACATCAGGCACCCTTGATGCCAGCCCACCTTCCATTGGAACCACTCACCCTCCTCCCTTCTTGCTTACTCTCCCAACAATAACCTCCCCTCATCTAGTAGCTTTCTTCCAACAGCATATGATATATGCTGTTTCCTGGCACTACCTCACTGATGCAATGAACAGCAGTCAAGTGTGAAAATGTATATATGGTAATTCAAAAGTTTTTTTATGAAAATTGTTGCATTAAGGGGATTACATTAGTATTCGAAAGTAGCTGCAGTTAGTGGAATGATATTTGAAAAGATAATGGTGTAAAAGAACTTGCACTTTGTGTTGGTTGTGTGTGCTTTTCTTTGTAACTATGGAAATCATGCTACTCAACTGTTAAAATTTACTTCTAAGGTTCAAAAATATTTGCCAAAAAATTTAAATTTTAAGATTAGGTACCTTTTCATTCATCATCTGGGATTTCCTGGAGAAAGTTGGGGTCAAGGTTGTTTTTGTTGTTAAGGTCGACCTTTATATCACTCTCCTTACCATTTTGCAGTGTCAACCACCATAATCTCATCATTCCCAAGCAACTGAATGATGATATGATTGATCATATAGATGAATATATATATGCACGATATAACTTTATTCATCATTGCTGTGAACCAGAAAAAGCTATCAGTCAACAGGCCAGAGATCCTGTATGGGATGAGCATGCTTCTCCAGGAATCTGGCGAAGAACTTTGATAGGCTTTTTTGTTTTTGTGACAAGTTTTTCACCACTTTCTGTTGATTTCAAGTAAATGTCACTCATTGTCTGATGCAGAAAACTTCAACTAGTGTAGGTTAGATTTTCAAGGTCTTCCCTCCATGGGTGTAGGTGTGAGAAGGAGCACAACTCTGTGCACATCCACCCTTTATTACAACTTGAAGCATACTGTGTGCTTATGCATAGTCTGAGGTTGCCACAGGATAGGTTGGAAGTATCTGATTCAATCATGGGGTATGATTAAGGATTTCTCTTATCTGCTGAAAACATTGTGAAAGTAATACTTTTTGCAGATTGACTCATGCACCAGTTCATACATCATCACTTATGTATTCTTTGTGAGATACCTGCCCTCTAAAGGGTTAAACAGTTCATTATTTAATTTCTTTTCAATAGAGAGTAAGGGTTGAGGGAAAACACTTTTAAGAAGAGAACTAGAGAGTGGGTGAACCAGGTAGGGTGATGTAAAGGGACAGGGAAGAGGCAAAGCAAATGGAGTGGTTAGGGAATAGAAGAGAGGGTGGAGGATGAGATTGTAGACTGGGTTTTTTTATGCTGTGGAAATTATAGTGTGCAGTTGTTATAGGGTGTGGAGAATATCAATTTTGGTCTGTGAGTACAGGTAGGACTTTATTGGAAGGCAGAAGCAGTGGTTATTAGATAGGGATGTTTGTGCTGTGTTAAGGGACAAGTTACCTCAATACCCATCTTATAGTGATAAGCCAAGTTCATTTCCATAAATGCCAATGTTGGATAACTTTACAAATGAAAGTAATTATGTTAGAAACATGATTGATGCATGACTTGAGTTTAACTAGATTGAAAACTTGTTGTAATCAGTCATGTTTTTTAAGAGAGCTATACCATTAGAAAATCTGACAATTCATTAGCCAATTTAAGATGAATTTAATGATATAGACAAATTGCAAATGACCTGAATATTATCAGTGACATTAATGGTATCTGTGGTCTTGAATTGTGTGGTTCCAGAAAAATTGATTTATATGTATGACCACTGAGGTTCATATTACTAATGTCATTCTTTATTTTTCTTCTGCTTTTGTTTAGGTTTGGCATAGTGATCCTGAGGGAATGGCTTGATGGGACTGCATTACAGTTCTTAACAGATTTTACTTCTTCAATTAATTACAAATTCATTCATTGTTTCATCATGAACAAAAATTGAAGACCATATGACAAATTAAGATCCATCATCCAAATCTGTATTTCATGATCTGTAAAACATGATAGATGTACAATTGTTGTGATCATTAGTGAAGGCACTATACACAAAAAAGAAAGAAAAAAATGGTCAATAAGGCAGTTCTGTGGGCTTCCTGTCTGAGTAAAAGTGATCTTAGGTATATTTGTAGTAGACCTCATATTATGTATCCAAGTGGTATATTCAAACTAGAATATAGCAAACTTTATCCACTAAACAGTGAATTTTCATTTTTTCAGAAAATGAGCTGCTCTAAAAGATTATGAAGAGGTTTCAGATCATCATATGGTAATTGTAAGTATTATACAAAATGCGGGTGAAGTCTTTGCTAAGCACAGTTCGATATCCTGGCCAGTGGCCTGTGGCAGCTGTGGGAAGCCTTGATTATGCTTCCCATTAGTACAACGTAATGAAAAGTTAATATCATTTAGCCGATAAATAGTGAAATACAGTACATTGTTTAAATGGATTATGAAGGAATTTTGGATCTTCATACATGCATACATATTTATGTGTGCTTACTTTCTTTCCTGCCCCAGGAATCCCTTCTGTGGAGCTCTTGCAGCACACAGGAAGCTGGCCTCAACCATTAGGTGGGACCACAGATCAAGAAGTTTGATGTATATTTTTCTGTGCTGGACAGTTAAGTTAAGGAGTAAATCTTCAGTGTTTTCACCATGGAACTTACATATTGGACATGATTGATCTTGTGATATGCTGAATCTCTGCATTTTGTATTGCAGAGATGAGTAGTGTCCAGAGACAAGAAAGTGTTGTTAGCACAGACCTGGGGAGAGGTGCAGTTTCAGATGGGTATATGATTGGTGGGTAGAATTCAAGTGTGGATTGAGAGGGTAGTTTAATGCTTGCTGAGTCATCACTGTGAGTATATGTCTAGTCATTGTCATGTTTGAGGGAGGGGGAATCAGTGTGTACAGGGAGATCAAGTGTAAAGCAGGGGTGGGGGTTGGTTATGGTGTGGTTTTGGATGAAGGTTTAGAGCTGATCCAAAAAAGTTAGTGCTGAGCATTTTAGAAAGAGATTACATTTGAAAGATTTTTCTTTTGTTGTGCAGATGCTGAGTGTTTGTAATTGTAAGATAGCTAGTAATTGCTTAAGGTACTTTGCGTGGTTTGCAGTTTTCTGTTTGCTTTTGACATTGTGGTGCCAGGCAGGCAAGGCAGGTGCAGCAACTGAACTGCATGGAGAGATTTTAAGGGATACTTTTCTGTGACCAAAACTGATGTCATTAAATGCTCTAGGGATTTTTAGTTTGATTATGGCTTTTGAGTTGATATTTGCAGTTTGAGAAAAACAAATATATGAACACTTTTATATTCCTGCCCCTGGAGTCCCTTCTGTTTTTAGGAGGCTTTTGTAGCAGTTAGGAAGGTAACCATGTCTGCTGGTCAGGCGTATAAATCTTGAAGACAGTGATGTTTGTGCATTTCTGTGCAGAGAGTACATGGCAATTGAATAATGGGTTTTTGATGTCTTCATTGTAAAAGTTGCATTGTGATCATGAAGGGTCTTGGAATGTGCTGAAATGGTTATTCTGTGAGTAAAACGTCATCTTTGGTGAGGCAGCATTGTTGGGAGTACAATCTCCTTAAAGAACTTCTCACATTTCCACATTCCCCAGCTACTGAAAGTAGTGTAGCCTTGAGCTGCTGGGGCCTGTGGTAACATCAAGACCATAAGTCATAAGTGTGGTGGTGTTGTTGTCTATGCATCTATGTGCAGAGAGTGCAGGGCATTTGGGTAGCAAGTGCTTGGTGTCTTCTTTTATGTGGGCATGAAGGGTCTTGGAATGAGCTTAAACAGTATTTGTAGTATGAAGAAGTACGAGAAGCAATTGTGTGTAGAATGACAAAAAGTGAGAGTAAACAAATGGGAGGTATTTAGGGAAGCACTACTGGCATGTATGAGCAGGGAGGTGGGTAGATTAAAAAGGATAGAGAGTGGTGGGAAGAAGAAAAAAGTTGCTAGTGAAAGAGAAAAGAGAGGTGTTTGGGTGGTACTTGCTGGAAAGGATTGCAAGTGATTGGGAGATATGAAAGAGAATGGCAGGAAGTCAAGAGGAAGATGCAGGGTGAAAAAGAGGGTAAATGAGATTTAGGTTGAGCAAATATTAGTAAACATGAGGGAAAATAGATGTTTTAGGAAGAAGTTGATAGTGTGTGAAACATGAGAGAACTGCTGGAAACATCACTAAAGGGAGCTGATAAGGAAGTGGTAACAGATAGTGATGAAGTGAGCAGGGGATTGAGCAGGTAAATATTTTGAAGGACTGGTGAATGTGTTTGATGATCAAGTTGCAGATGTAGGTTTTTTTTTTTTAGATTGGGGTGGTAAAGAGGGAATATAGTGAAAGCTTTGAATAAAATGAAATGTAGCAAGGCAGGTGGAGTGGATGATATAAAAGTTGAATTTCTAAAGAAAAGGGGGTGACTATTGTTGATTGGTTAGTTGGGATTTTCAGCATATGTATGGATCATGAGGTGCCTCAAGATTGGCAGATTGCATGTATAGTACCAGTCTGTAAAGGATGTAAAGGCATAGGGTATAAAGATGAGTGTTCAAACTATAGAGGTACAAGTTTGTTTAGTGTATCGGTAAGTTGTATGGGTGAGCAGTGATTGAGAGGGTAAAGGCTTGTAAAGAAAATCAGACAGGGGGAGGAACAGTTTGTTTTCAGGAGGGGTAGAGGTTGTGGATCAGGTGTTTGCTGTAAAGAATTTATTTGATAAATACTTCATAGATAGAGAAGGGTTTGTAAATGGCATATATGGATCTGAAGAAGGCATATGATAAGATTAATAAAGATTTATTGTTAAAGGCCATAAGAATATACACAGTGTGGGAGGAAAGCTACTAGCAGCAGTGAGAAGTTTTTATCAAGGGTGTTAGGCATGTGTATGAGTAGGAAGAGAGGAGAGTGAGTGGTTCCAAGTTAAGGTTGGTCTGCAGCAGGGGTTTGTGATCTCACTTGCTATTTAATTTGTTTATGGATGGGATGGCAAGGAAGGTAAATGAGAGAGTCTAGGAGAGAGGGGCGAGTATGCAGTACAGAGCTGTAAGGGATTAGAGGGCTAGGGAAGGAAGTTAGTTGTTGTTTTCTGATGACACAGCACTGGTGGCAGATTTGAGTGAAAAACTGCTGAAGTTGGCAACTTAGTTTGGAAGAGTGTGTGAAAGGAGGAAGTTGACAATAAATTTAAGTGAAAGCAAGGGTATTCTGTTTAGTAGAGTAGAGGGACTGGTTGGTTGGGGTGTGAGTGTGAATGGAGCAAAACTGGAGGGAGCTAAGTGTTTCAGATACCTAGGAGTGGACATAGTGGCAAATGGAACCATGGAAGCAGAAGTAAGTAACAAGAGGGTGAGAGAGAGGTGTGGTAATAAAAAGAGCATGGTTGAGAGAAGAGAAGAGGATATGCTTAAATGGTTTAGAGATTTGGAGAAAATTAGTGTGGAGAGGTTGACAGAGAGGATGGAAAGATTGAGTGAAAAACATTTTGAGTGACTGGTCCCTAAACATGCTGGAGGGTGAAAGACAGTTACTGGATAGAGTAAATTGGAATGATGTGGTACACGGGTTGATGATCTGTCATTGGACTGAACAAGAGCATGTAAAGCATTCAGAGTAAATTATGAAATGGTCTGTGGGGCCTGGTTGTGGATAGGGACCTTTGATTTTGTTGGATTACATACGTTGGCAAGAGAATGGGTGTGAAGAAATGTTGCCTTTCTTCATTTGTTTGTAATGCTGCCTTGCTAATGTGGGAAATGACAATCAGGTATGAAAATAGTTTGTATATAATTAAAGTGAATAACTGAAAATCTGCTGTAAGTAGGGTGCTTCAGAGAAGGGTCAATATTTTATTATAAAAGGAAAAGAATATCTACTGCATTACATTTATGAAGGATTTTGTTATTTAAATGTCTAAGTACAAAGTCTTACATGTTATTCATGCTTATATCTTAATTCTCAAATATCAGAAGTGTGAAACCACTCTTCAGCCTGTTGCAAATCAGTAGCCCCTAGAAGATTTGCATATATATCCTGATAAGAGTATTTATATTTCCCTTAAAAGTTTTCATCTCTTCTTACATGTCGGAAACACATTACCCTTTTTCCTGCAACCTCAGAGTCAAGTTGTTCAAGTGTGCTGCGTGAACATTATTAGGCTAACTGGTCTTAATTGTTTTATCAGAATTCTGGCTCCTCCTCAGTGTGTTAGTTATGCTTGCCCTCTAATGAATATCTGCTATGCTTGATTTGTCTATACTTTGTCTAAGCAACATTGTAAGCGGTTTGGCCAATGTATTTTTGTCTTTTTAAAAATATTGCTGGAATTCTTCTTGGCTGTGGTGTTGTTGTTTTTAAGTTACTATGTTGTTTTAGTTATGACTTTTTCTGATATATTCATATCTGTGAGTTCATGTTCATCATATTTACTAAATATTTTATCGTCAGTCTCTGTGTTCTCTCTTGTACTAAACACTTATATATATATATATATATATATATATATATATATATATATATATATATATATATATATATATATTTTGGAAAGAGGGGCAAGTATGAAGTCTGTTGGGGATGAGAGTGCTTGGGAAGTGAGTCAGTTGTTGTTCGCTGATGATACAGCGCTGGTGGCTGATTCATGTGAGAAACTGCAGAAGCTGGTGACTGAGTTTGGTAAAGTGTGTGAAAGAAGAAAGTTAAGAGTAAATGTGAATAAGAGCAAGGTTGTTACAAATGATGCAACACTTATTAGAGAAATTGAGATAATGAAAATGACAAAAAATTAAATCATACAGCTGAAACAGAAAATGACAATCACAGTGGGTTTTGAAGAAGCATAATACCAATATCTTTAGCTTTTAATCTGACAATGTATAGTGAAATGAGGCATATAATCTAAGACATATCCCAAATGGATCAAAATTTTCAAGAAGCTATGTGAAAAAAAAATTATGGTTTTCTACTTGTGCATCTGACAAATAATTGAAAATCTAGTGCCAAAAGAAAATGTAGCATAAGAAAAAGATATATAACAATGGGTAATAGAAAAGAATAAAAGAAAACTAAGGTTTGGAACAAGAAGAAACTGTGTGTGAAACAACTGAAAGAAAAAATAAGAAGTGCTGACTAGGAAAGAAGAGTCACACAGAGGACATCAAAGGTTACAAGAAAATAAGTAAAAGTATGGATCTATATCCTAAAGTACTACTTATTTACATGAACATAGAAAAGAACAAAATGTCAGAAATGTAAATGACCCCACCATTGCCAGCGTCAGCAGGGTAGCATCAAGAACAAACAACTGAGCCTTAGAAGGAAAAATCCTCACTTGGACCCCTTCTCTGTTCCTTCTTTTGGAGAAGTAAAACAGGAAGGGAGGATTTCCAACCACCAACTCCTACTGCTTTCAGGAGGGTGATTGGTCTCCAGTGAAGGTCAGTCTGCGACAGGGGTGTGTGATGTCATCTTGGTTGTTCAACTTGGTTATGAATGGGGTGGTAAGGGAGGTACATGCAAGAGTTTTGGAGAGAGGGATGAGGATGCACTCTGTTGGTGATGAGAGGGCCGAGTGATTCAACTGTTCTTCACAGATTATACAGCACTGGTGGCTGATTCAAGTGAGAAACTATAGATGTTGTTGACTGAGTTTGGAAAAGTATGTGAAAGGAGAAAGTTGAGACTAATGAGAATGAGGGCAAGGTTATTAGGTGCAGCAAGGTTGAGGGACAAGTCAGTTGGGACATACATTTGAATGGAGAAAAATTGGAGGAACTGAAGTATTTTCGAAATCTGGGAGTGGGCTTGTCACTCATTACTTCCTCGATCAAACCACATATTGTCCTCAAACATTTCATTTCCAACACATCCACCCTCCTCCGAACCCGATATATATATATATATATATATATATTATTATTTATTTATTTATTATACTTTGTCGCTGTCTCCCGCGTTTGCGAGGTAGCGCAAGGAAACAGACGAAAGAAATGGCCCAACCCCCCCCCCCCATACACATGTATATACATACGTCCACACACACAAATATACATACCTACACAGCTTTCCATGGTTTACCCCAGACGCTTCACATGCCTTGCTTCAATCCACTGACAGCACGTCAACCCCAGTATACCACATCGCTCCAATTCACTCTATTCCTTGCCCTCCTTTCACCCTCCTGCATGTTCAGGCCCCGATCACACAAAATCTTTTTCACTCCATCTTTCCACCTCCAATTTGGTCTCCCTCTTCTCCTCGTTCCCTCCACCTCCGACACATATATTCTCTTGGTCAATCTTTCCTCACTCATTCTCTCCATGTGCCCGAACCATTTCAAAACACCCTCTTCTGCTCTCTCAACCACGCTCTTTTTATTTCCACACATCTCTCTTACCCTTACGTTACTTACTCGATCAAACCACTTCACACCACACATTGTCCTCAAACATCTCATTTCCAGCACATCCATCCTCCTGCGCACAACTCTCTCCATAGCCTACGCCTCGCAACCATACAACATTGTTGGAACCACTATTCCTTCAAACATACCCATTTTTGCTTTCCGAGATAATGTTCTCGACTTCCACACATTCTTCAAGGCTCCCAGAATTTTCGCCCCCTCCCCCACCCTATGATCCACTTCCGCTTCCATGGTTCCATCCGCTGACAGATCCACTCCCAGATATCTAAAACACTTCACTTCCTCCAGTTTTTCTCCATTCAAACTCACCTCCCAATTGACTTGACTCTCAACCCTACTGTACCTAATAACCTTGCTCTTATTCACATTTACTCTTAACTTTCTTCTTCCACACACTTTACCAAACTCAGTCACCAGCTTCTGCAGTTTCTCACATGAATCAGCCACCAGCGCTGTATCATCAGCGAACAACAACTGACTCACTTCCCAAGCTCTCTCATCCCCAACATGTTATTGTTGGTTATTTGTAGCACATACTAGATTAAATGTCTCAGGTTTGTTCATCAATCTGTCTAATGGCTCTCTTCCATCTGCTGTGGCATTGTTATTCTGTTTGAAGTTATAATGACATCCGTACTCTGATCCACCCCTCTCCCATTACAAAAGTAGCAAATTTAAAATCACTCTACCATATTGTTGTTGTCTCTGGTTTATCTGTATTCCTCAGTATTTCCTTAAATTTTTTTTTGTGCTTTGTTGAATACACTGATTTTATTTTGGGTGGTCTGTAAGTCACTAAGTTTTTTATTTTAAGGCTGGTGTGCTTACTGCTAATGATTCGCTTTTCTTGCGAGATAATTTCATAATCTGATTAGCAGTCAGCTTTATTTTGTGTGTTTGTACATATTATGCTACACCACCTTGCTTAGTTTTTTTTTATGTACAGTGCACGTCTTGTATCCTTCCAAATGTTTTATATTTTTCATCAATGGTTCTGTGAAATTGATAAGGACTGTTATTGTTATATGTATACTCATCTATATAATTTGTTTTGATTCTGGAATTTTCAGTTATTAAACTTTTGTATTCTGAAAAAGTTTCTCTATGGAAATTTTTTTTTTCAAATTTTATAGTTAGTGTCACTTTGCATATCATTTTAATTGTATTATAGGTTATTGTTTTACAATTTCTGGTTTAGAAAGTTTCTTGCTAGTTCTGTCATTATCTCTGCTAGAAAGATAATGTGTGTTTGTATTCTCATCAATGACTTTTTGTTGTTCCTAGCCTATTTTCTCAATCTGCTTGCCATATTTCACACTGCTTTGTTTCAGTTACTTCTGCCATCTCTTAGATTCCATGTCCAATTGTTCTTTTCTCCCTTTATGCTCCAAGATCTGTCATATACCTTTGTGTCTTCCCTTTGTTACCCTCTCTGTACTCAATCTTGCTCTTTGTATATATCTTAAATGTTTTGTATATATATCCCCTTTTTTTGTTTATTACTGTTTTTCTATGATAGTTAATTACCACATGGATGCAAGAATCTGCAACTGCTACCCTATTTACATTCTCTAGATTTATCAGAATGTTTGCAAATGGGATACATGACTCAGTCAGAACTTCTGAAGGAATATGTTGTTTTGCACAATCTTGGTTGTTTTTCTCCAAGTTACTAAATTTGCACTTTCTGCTGAGGTAGCATTCAGTATGTCATTCTTATCGCTATTAGTTGTTCCTGCCTCTCCTTTGTCAGGGCCTTTCCCCATTTTGCATTCTTTTCCCTTTGCCTCTATTTCAACTTTAACTTTTGTTGATGTTAGTACTTTGTTTTGGGAGCTGAAATGAATCATAGGTGGGTCCTAGTTACATTGAAGATTGTGTGGAAGGAAAGGTCACTTTATGTGAGGGGAAAGCTGAATATATGTGATGATATAGTAGTCCCTATAGTTTTAGATGTGTGTGAATCCTGTGCCCTGAATGCCAAGAGACAGAAAGGGGTGGATTTGTTAAAAGTGAAATGCCCTTGGACAAAGTATGGTGTGAGATTATATAAGTTCTTTAAGGAATGATAGTGTAAGAGAGATTTGTGGTGGTTAGCAGAGTATGTTTGAGAAGATTGACCAAATTGTGCTGACATTGTATGGATGTTAGGAGAGGATGAGCAAAGAGAAACTAAGAGGATATAGATGCCTGAAGTTGAGAGAAGATGGGGAAGGGTGAGATCATGAAGAAGGAAGGGTGTAGTGAAAGAGGCTTTGAAGTACTGGGACAATCTAAACATTCAGGAAGGTGATACATGCATAGGTTGGAGTGAATTAGAATAGTATAGTGTAATATGTCAGCTGTTTTTTATTTAAGCAAAATTAGAAAAATTGCCGGTATAAGGAATTTGCATTTAGCCAATTTTTTCCAAGAAATCCTGTGGGCCACATGAAACCAGTCTAGGGGCTACATGTGGTCCTCCAGGCCATGAGTATGGGACCCCTTATCTTGGTGATGAAGAGAAACTTTTGTCAAATGTATCATATAGTGAGAAATGAAAGATGAAGAACAGGTGAGAGGTGAAAAAGTAAGTGGCTTTAGTGGGTGTCATCATGAGTAGGGAGGAGAGTGGTGAGCATGGGATGCTAGCACCAGCTTCTCTATTACCCATGCACTCAGCCTTTGTGTGGGTACATGGAACAGATTTTATGCAAATGTGCCTTTCTTGGATGTAGTCCTGGGGTTATCAAGGACTTTGGCGTAACATGATAGTAAAGAGTGTGAAAATATCAAAGAATATTTTACATTTAAAGTATCTCTCTTAGTAGTTATTCACTTATTGTGCATAGTGTAATATTCATACATATATTCACGTTATTCACCTCCAGTGCTGTTCCCGTGTAAGTAATAAGAGTAGAGTAGGGTACCAAGTTTAGGAAAATCAAACAAACATGACTTCCATGTCCATCCTTTATATAAAATCTCTTGTTAAGGAAGGATTGCCCTAGATGTTTGTGCCACATACCCTCCTCCTGCTTCCTCAGTATCTCACTAGGCAAACATAAAGGTAGTTCTGTTACATTTTGTGTAGTTTTATTACTGTTGCATGCCAAACTTGAGAATTTTTTTTCACATATGAAGGTAGTTTACAAAAGTTGCTTACAGTATGTATACTGGTTTAACTGACTGATTTTCAAGGTTTAAGTAACTCATAGCTCCAGAGTAGGGAAAAAATCTTATTAACTGAGAGTGCTCCCAGTGTGCTTATTCCCTCAGGAGAATTCTAGGACTCTCTTAGTGAACCATCACCATTATAGAAGAATCCAGCATTGAACTTTGGGTGTTTGAATTTTCATAATTGTTTTACTGTTTTAATCATGTTTAGAAGTTTGGATAAAGCCTGATTAATTATCTTTTTGATGGTATTAGACCTTCCAGGGGTAGAAGTACCATGTGTTTTGCAATTTTTCCGATTTTACATTTTTCTCTAATCTTTCTTTTGACAGGAATGAAGCCATTAACATGTTTCTTCATCTGAGAATAATTTACATGAGCTTTTGGCCGTGGTACTTGAAGAAGTCTTTAATCATATTTTAAGTACAGTATTGTTGGGAGTCTTTTTCTAAGGAAGACTGTAGCTTCTTCATTATATCTTAGATGGAAACTGTTGAAGGTTTTGGATTCTTGAATGTCAGAAATTTTATTTGAATTCACTTTGTGCTTAAGTATGAGAGTCCACTGAAGGTTGAAGATCATCATTTGTGGGTAAGATCAATCCAAATCCAAAGTTTTGATAAAGTCGTTAAAAATTCTCCTTTAAGAGATATGATTCATTTTGAGATCTCAAAGATTTTCTTGGTCTTTCTGGAAATTACCTAGAGTGTTTGTGTGTTCTTTAAGGCATTATTGGCATGATTGATTTCTGGTTGTATTAGAAAGTGGGTTCTCTTCTCACCTGTCCAGTAAAAATTTAGCTCTTAAATTAATCTTTTCTTAATGGAGACTAGCAAAAGAGATCTGTGCCACTTGAGGCATATCTTTTCAGTGATACTTTTGATTGGATCAAATTGAATTTCCATGTGTAGCTTTGAGTATGCCACCATCACAGGAGTATGGTTCAGAATGGGGATCGGTTTTCATTAAGGGTTATCTTTCCTCTAGTTTTTTCAGGTTTTGTGAAGTCATTCCTCCTTCCTGCGAAAGTATTCTCAAATGCTCATGGGGCTGTATTCATAGGCAAGAATTATGGGTTTTGAAGGATGATGAACCATTTCTCCACTATAGGCATAGTCATATAAGCATCCACTTATTTTCCCTTCCTTTTTGAAAAACCAACTAGATTCTGGAAAGTAACCAGACTGAGACATGAACACGAGTGTTCAGGCAATAAATGTTGGTGAGAGCTTGCTTAGTCAATATCTCCTCCGCACTGTCACGTCATGGACTTGGATGAGTTGTTATGTGGTTACTGAGTCATGTAAATATGAAGCTGCCTGTTTCATTTTGTTTATGGTGGTTGAAATAAAACAAGCTTTTCATTCTTTTATGCTTACATTTTTACAAAAGTTATCATGTGCTACTTTGTTGTATATTCAGCTGTATTACTTTATAAACAGGATCTGTTTTGTGTAATCAGCTCCTTTCTAATATTAGATGAAAAAAAATGGAAGTGCAGATTTGATACTTACATCTTGAAGAAGGGCATGTGACATTCTTATGAATATATTTTTACAAAAATAACAGGTGTTAAACATAAAAGGACTTCCTGGTCCTTTATTGCTATGAATGAATGAAACATGTGGTAAAGGTAATTATAGTATAATTCTGTATTCATTTGCTGCCGGTCTCATATGCAGTGGGGACGTTCATTTACTTTGGTTATGATTTCAATAGATAATAAACAACAGATATGTGAATTTAGTGTTGTTTTGGTAATTTTGTGCTAGATTTTTCATATTTTTACTGGAAATTTGATGACATCAACCTGTAACTATATTCAGATTATATCTGAAATCTATCAACATCAAAAAATCACTCATTTTCTGCTTGCTGCTTCATTTTGGAAAATATATACTGTAATCATCTCACTTTGTAAGATGTATCTTTTTTATAATGGACTAAACTGGAGGATATGAAGCAGCTGGGAGGAACCATGCAAAAGGACAATGGGGTGTGGGTGTGCAAAGGGGGCTGTGTTTTCGATGCATTACACTTGACAGCTAAAGAATGGATGTGAATGAGTGAGGCCTTTCTTCATCTGTTCACGACTATCTCCCTAAGGAGGGCAATAGCAGACAATTATGAAACAAAAGAAAGAATAAGAAAAAATATATCTTTTCCAGGTACAAGTATCTGCTATTGTTTTTTGTGATACAGCAGTTAGCTGATACTTTGTGTATGTTTAAAAGTTATCATTGTTTAAAAGGAAATTAATATTTTTTGAATTGCTTAATAAATGACTGAAGAATCACACTCACAATTCGGAATTACTGTACTTAGTTTTGAGATATTGGTTTAGAAAGATTTTTTCGAGTTTTTGTTAATATATTGCACAAACTATCTATTGTTGATTACTAAACATGACATTAGTGAATACTAGCAACATAATCTAAATATTTTTATACAGGGCCTCTTAGTTACTGTCATTTGTAGGTATTGATAGCATAATCTTGATATTGTTTCCCTTTGTCACTTAGATGTACTTACTGACTGGCAACATGTTTTCCTAGACTCTTGCCAGTTTCATTTCTGTAAGCAAAGGGTGCCATGAGGTACTGCCTTCATTCTTACCTGATATGTCATTTTAGAAGTTTCCATTGTTGTTGTCTGTAGATCTGGATAATGAAATCCTACGTTGTTTTCTCTAAGATGATCTTGAGAATCATACTCGAGGAAGAAGGTAGTATATTATCAGGAAGCTGTGAAGAAGGGACATTGTGTAAGGAATGTGACCATTGCATCTGTTCCTTCTGTTTTTTTTACTGTTTCTCTGGTCATTGTTGATTATCAGTGCTGGCGAGCAGGAGCATAGACATCAAATGGGTTGATTACAAATCACAGTCTGCAAGATGTGCCACTCATATGCAACAGTTGATGATCAAGCTAATGGTCATCTTAGACCCTGTGCCTTCACGGCTAACAGAAAGCTACAGCTTACTGATTTTTCCCATATACCAAAATTCAGTCTACAGCAATAGATAAGGCATGTAATGCATTATGAAGATAGAAAAACAGGCAACATGTACCAGCTATCAGAGTGCATTACTAAGGAGAAATTAGAGAAATATACTTATTTTGAAAATTTGAGTACGCTAATTTATCTGAGTGAAGTTTTCACCTTCTCATACCAAGGATATTTCTAGTATACTGATTTTTTTCCAATTTTTCATTGAATCTTAACCAACCCCTCTTTTTCATTATATGGTAGATTTACAACTGGTATAGTCATTCTAAACCTGTTACGTTTGAATTTTTCTAATAGTGCTCTTGACTCGCTGGCAACCTGGCACCTTTTCAAAACACTTACCCTTGAGCATTATTCCTAAGCCTTCCCCTACATAATTGTTTGTATCATCTTGTAGGCATAGCTTAACACCTTTTGTTCCATTGCTGTCAAAAGTCTCTTTACCTCATACTAGAAAATATTTGTTTTCTCCCCAGTATAACAGGCAACACTCTATGAAAAATCCTTGTGAAATGTGGTTCTAAATTAAAGCTTGATATGTATGGGAAGGCTTCCTCAGTTAGATGGAAAATTATTGCAAAGTGAGTGAAACAAAATTTGATTGAGTCTGCTTTTAGTTTTATTGGATGTTAGTTTCCTGCAGTACTGCATAAGTATATATATAAAGATTTCAAAGAAAGTAATTTATGACTTCTTTTCTGTTGACAGAATCTTATATATCGTATCCAGTAACATGCAGATCACCCATCATGTAAACAGATTTGGTGTCTTATTCATACTATCCACATCTAGGCTGTAAAACACTTCATTTCCTTGTTTTCTGAACTCCTTACAATATATCTTCTTGTAAAAGACAGGTCTGTCATCACCTGAAGGGTTGGCGCTTACTGGTTAGTGCTTACCTTGATGTGGTTACTTGTGCTTGCGAACAGTGCTATAAAAACTAATTTTCTGATATTGAAACATGCCAGTGTTCTTGTTTTATGTTGATCTGTTTCTCACTTGGATATAGTGCAGAAGAAAGAGTTTATAATCTTCACATTTTATTGGCATCTGTATGTTTCAGTTTCCTTTAGTTTACACAACATGCTGAACAAGCATTTTATGTCATTTTAAAGGTAAAGTTATTATTTCACTGCCATATCTTTGTGGATTTGAGCAGAAATTGATATTTTTACATCTTTTTTGATGTTTTTGATTTTTCATATTTTTTGTAAGCTTTTGTGGCCTCTGCATGCTGGTATATTTCATTGTATCTTTCCAGCTGTACCTGTTTTATTCAGTCGATAACATTGTCATATTCTGTAATCATGTCATTCCTTAACATGTACAAATCATATTTGTAGTTTATGTATGAAACACATTCCTTGCATAGTAGGTTTACATTTCTTGAGTCCCACATCACTATTAGATCAAAACAAAAGAAACATCAGCAAGAAGATGAGACAGGAAGGAAGTATGTTCCTTAGGGAATTTAGTTGTTACTAAATGTACTTAAAGTATGACATGTAATAAAACATTTCATGAAGGTTTATAAAACATTTCATGAAAGTAAGATGACTATGTGAGCGGATGTGTCCTTTCTTCGTCTATTCCTGGCAATACCTCGCTAATGTGGGAAACACCAATTAAGAATGAAAAATATGATGGCTTAGGGATAGAAGTGCCAAAAAGTATGCAAATGTAGTAAGCTATTTTATAAATGCAAAATGATGCAGAGATGGAAGTGCTAAAGCTTGCATACAAGAATGGGGATAATACCACTAGAGAAATCATCCCAACACAACCTTTTTTTTTTTTCTTTTGGTCAAGAGAGAATTGATTGCATATACATTTTCCAAACTTACTGTGGTTTGACATACAGCTAAACATTATTTTTGTCTACAGGTTTCCAAGTGACTGATCTCAAAGGTGTCTTCATCACTGACTTTGCCATCTTATGGTACTGTCACTGGGGTGAGGATGTTCAGTTAATTTAACTTGGTATGCAGCCAGTTTTCTTTGTTGAAAGTCATGTAGGTTTTTTATCTATATGGCTGTAACATCCTGTTCTTGTTTCTGTACTTTTTGCCACTTTGATTCCAACATCATCCTATATTTATGATTTTTTTTTTTATTTCTTGCTTATATAAGTTTTGGCAATTTTACCCCTACATTGTGTAACACATGATTTTTTTTTTAACATGTCTGCTTATATTTTAGCTTCTCCAGGCCTACATCATCTTACATTTATGAAGTGTTTTTTATTCCTTGCTTATATACATCTTGGCAATTTCACCCCAACATTGAGTAACATTTATGAATTTTATTACATGTTTGCTTATATTTTAGCATTTCCAGGCCTGTATCATCTTACATTTATAAAATGTTTTTATTACTTGTTTCTGTTGTTTTTATTGAGGTACATAATAAATCATCACTGGAGGAAAGAAAGGAAAATTGAATAACGAAAGCAGAGATGAAGGCCACAGCCTTGCCTTCTTCCCAGTCTCATGCTGTTGTTACTGCACCCATCCCCCACTTAATGGAGTATAGTTTTGTGTTTGAAAGTTGATTGTTATTACTATCTTTGGGGTTGGGGAAAGAAACTACCCGTGTGTCTCGGATATGTCAGAGAAGTTAAGTAAGGGGTGGGAGTGGGCAGTTGGAAATCCTCCCGTTCTACATTAATGCTTTACAAAAGTCCAAGGAGATGGGGGAAATTTTTCCTTGAATGATCAACCATCTGTCACTAGTGCTGCTTTCCTAAGGAGAGAAATGGAGATCAAGTAGAAAATAAGATTTTTTTTCCACTCTTGATTGCCTTTCATTAGTGAGGTAGCATCAAAAATTGGTTACTGATCCTTAGTGGGGAAATAATCATCGGTCTTCTCCTGTTGTCACATGTAGAAAGTGCTTATTATTATTATTATTATTATTATTATTATTATTATTATTATTATTATTATTATCATTATTCTTATTATTATTTCTTTTTTCTTTCATACTATTCGCCATTTCCTGCATTAGCGAGGTATCGTTAAGAACAGAGGACTGAACCATCGAGGGAATATCCTCACCTTGCCCCCTTCTCTGTTCCTTCTTTTGGAAAATTAAAAAAATGAGAGAGGAGGATTTCCAGCCCCCACTCCCTCCCTTTTAGTTGCCTTCTACAACACGCTGGGAATACGTGGGAAGTATTCTTTCTCCCTTTCTATATGATTAGATTCTGCAGTGGGGTGTCTCAAGATCAGTTCTTTTTATGGCTCTTCATTCTCTTCATGTTTGGCCTCCCATCACCTCTTGCAGACCACAGTGTGAAAGGTCATTCAAATACAGGTAACTTTACAGTCATCACACCATCATGATGTAACTAAAGCAACAACAAACATCCAATATTATGTCATTTTTAGAACAATAGCTCACACAAAGCAGAATGTCTGCATCCCCCCACCCCCCAGAAACTCGCCATTACCTTCTTCACCTCAGAGAAGTAAAAACCTAGCCTGCACTCTCCAGTAACCATAATAATCAGCTATTTCCAGTCAGTAGGACCCCAACTATACTGGGTCTTATTTGCAAAACACATATGACACTACCTACACCTCACAATTCATCGCAGAAGTCATAAACAAACTAAAGGCCCTTAGAACATTTTACAGCACCTGCTTCGGAAAAGGAAGTCATTTAGTATCTTCTGCAGACAGTTCATCTGTTGCATCCTAACCACCTCACCCTTCTGGTCATCCAACCTGTTAGGAGCAAGCATAACAAAACTGCATACCACCCATGATAAGATTCTCAGAACAAATCACTAGCAACCTCATCCATTCAGGATCAGTATGAGGAAACAAAAATACTTCCAATACACTCTCATTTCAAATATGCTCAGCACTGATTTCTTTGCTACTGTACTACATTTTTCCCACCCAAACCACATCCTAACCTAAAACCATCTCCCAAGTACAAAGAGAAAACTCATATTTGCTACACACTTTAGTATCCACTGCCCACAGATCCTCCCTCCCCTACAGACATGACATACAGAACATATACACTCAGAAGGACTCAACAAACACAAAACGAGCACCTTCCCAAATGACCCACCAAACACTAAGCAAACGCCTTCCCAACTGAGTATTAAGCCAGTGACTGTAGCTATTCTCGACATGCACTTCTTGGTGAACTCTATGAAAAGTCTGATAGCTTTTTGACATATTTTTAAGATGGTATTTTTCTGGAGGAAAATGCTATATACACAGCATCATTCCATTTCACTCTATTCCTTGCACTCCTTTCACCCTCCTGTATGTTCAGGCCCCAATCACTCAAAATCTTGTTCATTTATCCTTCCACCTCTAGTTTGGTCTCCTGCTTCTCCTTATTCCCTCCACCTCTGACACATATATCCTCTTTGTCAATCTTTCCTCACTCATTCTCTCCATGTGTCCAAACCATTTCAACACACCCTCTTCTGCTCTCTCAACCTCACTCTTTTTATTACCACACATCTCTCTTACCCTTTCAATACTTACTTGATCAAACACCTCACACCACATGTTGTCCTCAAACATTTCATTTCCACCACATCCACCCTCCTCCGCACAACCCTATCTATAGCCCATGCCTCGCAACCATTTAACATTGCTGGAACCATTATTCCTTCAAACATACCCATTTTTGCTCTCCAAGATAACGTTCTCGCCTTCCACACATTCTTCAACGCTCCCAGAACTTTCATTCCCTCCTCCACCCTGTGACTTACTTCCGCTTCCATTGTTCCATCTGCTGCTAAGTCCACTACCTGATATCTAAAACACTTCACTTCCTCCAGGTTTTCTTCATTCAAACTTACCTCCCAATTAACTTGTCCCTCAACCCTATTGAACCTAATAACCTTGCTCTTATTCATATTTACTCTCAACTTTCTTCTTTCAAACACTCTACCAAACTCAGTCACCAGCTGCTGCAATTTCTCACCTGAGTCAGCCACCAACACTGTATATGTATTGGGAGGTGAGTTTGGATGGAGGAAAATGGAGGAAGTGAAGTGTTTTAGATATCTAGGAGTGGACTTATCAGTGGATGGAACCATGGAAGCAGAAGTGAGTTGCAGTGTGGGGGAGGGAGCGAATGTTCTGGGAATGTTGAAGAATTTGTGAAAAGCAAGAACATTATCTCGGAAAGCAAAAATGGGCATGTTTGAAGGAATAATGTTTCCAGCAATGTTATACAGTTGCGAGGCATGGGCTACAGATTGGGTTGTGCACAGGAGGGTGGATGTGTTGGAAATGAAAGGTTCGAGGACAATATGTGGTGTGAGGTGGTTTGATGGAGTAAGTAATGAAAGGGTCAGAGAGATGTGTGGTAATAAAAAGAGTGTGGTTGAGAGAGCAGAGGAGGGTGTGTTGAAATGGTTTGGACACATGGAGAGAATGAGTGAGGAAAGATTGACAAAGAGGATATATGTGTCAGAGGTGGAGGGAATATGGAGAAGCGGGAGACCAAATTAGAGGTGGAAAGATGGAGTGAAAAAGATTTTGAGCGATTGGGACTTGAACATACAGGAGGATGAAAGGTGCGCAAGGAATAGAGTCAATTGAATTAGAACCATGTGGTATGCTAGGGTCGACATGCTGTCAATGGATTGAACCAGGGCATGTGAAGCATCTGGGATAAACCATGGAAAGGTCTGTGGGGCCTGGATGTGGAAAGGGAACTGTGGTTTCGGTGCATTACACATGACAGCTAGAGACAGTGTGAATGAATAGGGCCTTTGTTCTCTTCCTAGTGCTACCTCGCGCACATGAGGGGAGAGGCGGTTGTTATTTCATGTGTGGCGAGGTGGCGATGGGAATGAATAAAGGCAGACAGTATGAATTATGTACATGTGTATATATGTATATGTCTGTGTGTGTATATATATGTATACGTTGAGATGTATAGGTATGTATATATGTGTGTGTGGACGTGTATGTATATACATGTGTATGTGGGTGAGTTGGGCCATTCTTTCGTCTGTTTCCTTGCGCTACCTCGCTAACACGGGAGACAGTGACAAAGCAAAATAAATGAATAAATAAATGAATAAATAAATTTTTTAACTATTCACCATTTCCCGCATTAGCGAGGTAGCGTTAAGAACAGATGACTGAGCCTTTCAGGGAATATCATCACTTGGCCCCTTCTCTGTTCCTTCTTTTGGAAAATTAAAAACGAGTGGGGAGGATTTTCAGCCCCCCGCTCCCTTCCCTTTTAGTGGCCTTCTACGACACGCAGGGAATATGTGGGAAGTATTCTTTCTCCCCTATCCCCAGGGATAATATATATGTATAAAAGAAAGAGGCAGGAGGTCAAGAGAAAGGTGCAAGAGGTGAAAAAGAGGGCAAATGAGAGTTGGGGTGAGAGAGTATCATTAAATTTTAGGGAGAATAAAAAGATGTACCAGTATTCCTTGTAAATTATATGGGAGGGTATTGATTGTGAGGGTGAAGGCATGTACAAAGCATCAGATTGGGGAAGAGCAGTGTGGTTTCAGAAGTGGTAGAGGATGTGTGGATCAGGTGTTTGCTTTGAAGAATGTATGTGAGAAATACTTAGAAAAGCAAATGGATTTATATGTAGCACTTATGGATCTGGAGAAGGCATATCATAGAGTTGATAGAGATGCTCTGTGGAAGGTATTAAGAATATATGGTGTGGGAGGCAAGTTGTTAGAAGCAGTGAAAAGTTTTTATCAAGGATGTAAGGCATGTGTACGTGTAGGAAGAGAGGAAAGTGATTGGTTCTCAGTGAATGTAGGTTTGCGGCAGGGGTGTGTGATGTCTCCATGGTTGTTTAATTTGTTTATGGATGGGGTTGTTAGGGAGGTGAATGCAAGAGTTTTGGAAAGAGGGGCAAGTATGAAGTCTGTTAGGGATGAGAGAGCTTGGGAAGTGAGTCAGTTGTTGTTCGCTGATGATACAGCGCTGGTGGCTGATTCATGTGAGAAACTGCAGAAGCTGGTGACTAAGTTTGGTAAATTGTGTGAAAGCAGAAAGCTGAGAGTAAATGTGAATAAGAGCAAGGTAATTAGGTACAGTAGGGTTGAGGGACAAGTCAATTGGGAGGTAAGTTTGAATGGAGAAAAACTGGAGGAAGTGAAGTGTTTTAGATATCTGAGAGTGGAATTGGCAGCGGATGGAACCATGGAAGCGGAATTAAGTCACAGGATGGGGGAGGGAGCGAAGGTTCTGGGAGCGTTAAAGAGCAAAAATGGGTATGTTTGAAGGAATAGTGGTTTCAACAATGTTATATGGCTGCGAGGCATGGGCTGTAGGTAGGATTGTGCGGAGTAGGGTAGATGTGTTGGAAATGAGATATTTTGGGGACAGTATGTGGTGTGAGGTGGTTTGATCGAGTAAGTAATGAAAAGGTAAGAGAGATGAGTGGTAATAAAGAGTGTGGTTGAGAGAGGAGAAGAGGGTGTATTGAAATGGTTTGGTCACATGGAGAGAGTGAGTGAGGAAAGATTGACCATATATCCTTTTGGTCAGTCTTTCCTCACTCATTCTTTCCATGTGACCAAACCATTTCAAAACACCTTCTTCTGCTCTCTCAGCCACACTCTTTTTATTACCACACATCTCTCTTACCCTATTATTACTTACTCATTTGAACCACCTCACACCACATATTGTCCTCAAACATTTACACATGTATATATGCATATGTCTGTGTATGTATATATATATATATATATATATTTTTTTTTTTTTTTTTTTTTTTTTTTTATACTTTGTCGCTGTCTCCCGCGTTTGCGAGGTAGCGCAAGGAAACAGACGAAAGAAATGGCCCAACCCCCCCCCCATACACATGTACATACACACGTCCAGACACGCAAATATACATACCTACACAGCTTTCCATGGTTTACCCCAGACGCTTCACATGCCTTGCTTCAATCCACTGACAGCACGTCAACCCCTGTATACCACATGACTCCAATTCACTCTATTTCTTGCCCTCCTTTCACCCTCCTGCATGTTCAGGCCCCGATCACACAAAATCTTTTTCACTCCATCTTTCCACCTCCAATTTGGTCTCCCTCTTCTCCTCGTTCCCTCCACCTCCGACACATATATCCTCTTGGTCAATCTCTCCTCACTCATTCTCTCCATGTGCCCAAACCATTTCAAAACACCCTCTTCTGCTCTCTCGACCACGCTCTTTTTATTTCCACACATCTCTCTTACCCTTACGTTACTTACTCGATCAAACCACCTCACACCACACATTGTCCTCAAACATCTCATTTCCAGCACATCCATCCTCCTGCGCACATCTCTATCCATAGCCCACGCCTCGCAACCATACAGCATTGTTGGAACCACTATTCCCTCAAACATACCCATTTTTGATTTCCGAGATAATGTTCTCGACTTCCACACATTTTTCAAGGCTCCCAAAATTTTCGCCCCCTCCCCCACCCTATGATCCACTTCCGCTTCCATGGTTCCATCCGCTGACAGATCCACTCCCAGATATCTAAAACACTTCACTTCCTCCAGTTTTTCTCCATTCAAACTCACCTCCCAATTGACTTGACCCTCACCCCTACTGTACCTAATAACCTTGCTCTTATTCACATTTACTCTCAACTTTCTTCTTCCACACACTTTACCAAACTCAGTCACCAGTTTCTGCAGTTTCTCACATGAATCAGCCACCAGCGCTGTATCATCAGCGAACAACAATTGACTCACTTCCCAAGCTCTCTCATCCCCAACAGACTTCATACTTGCCCCTCTTTCCAGGACTCTTGCATTTACCTCCTTTACAACCCCATCCATAAACAAATTAAACAACCATGGAGACATCACACACCCCTGCCGCAAACCTACATTCATATATATATATATATATATATATATATATATATATATATATATATATATATGTATATGTTGAAATTTATAGGTATATATATGTGCATTTGTGGGCGTTTATGTATTGTGTATGTGGGTGGGTTGGGACATTCTTTCGTCTGTTTCCTTGCGCTACCTTGCTAATGTGGGAGATAGTGACAAAGTATAATAAATGAATGAAATGAAATATGTATATTCACTAGGAACCAGTCACTTTCCTCTCTTCCTACTCGTACACATGCCTTACATCCTTGGTAAAATTTTTCAGTGCTTCTAGCAACTTACCTCCCACAAAACATCTCTCTCAACCCTATCATATGCCTTCTCCAGATCCGTAAATGCTACATACAAATCCATTTGTTTTTCTAAGTATTTTTCGCACATTCTTCAGAGCAACCACCTGGTCCACACATCCTCTACCACTTCTGAAACCACACTGTTCTTCCCCAATCTGATGCTTTGTACATGCCTTTACCTTCTCAATCAATACCCTCCCATATGATTTCCCAGGAGTACTCAACAAACTTATACCTCTGTAATTTGAATATTCGCCTTTATCCCCTTTGCCTTTGTACAGTGGAATTATGCATGCATTCCGCCAATCCTCAGGCACTTCACCATGAAACATGCATACATTGAATATCCTTACCAACCAATTAACAACACAGTCACCCCCTTTTTTTTCATAGATTCCACTGCAGTACCATCCAAAGCCACCATGCTGGCTTTCATTTTCCGCAAAGCTTTCACTACCTCCTCTCTGTTTACCAAACCATTCTCTCTGACCCCTCTCACCACCTCGACCAAAACAGCCTGTATCTGCCACTCTTTCATCAAACATATTCAACAACCCTTCAAAATACTCACTACATCTTCTCACTTCACCACAGGAATAGACAAAAAAGGCTACATTCATTTACACTCAGTCTCTAGCTGTCTTGTTTAATGCACCGAAACCACAGCTCCCTTTCCACATCCAGGCCCCACAGACCTTTCCATGGTTTACCTCAGACGCTTCACGTGCCCTGGTTCAATCCATTGACAGCACGTCGACCCCGATATACCACATCATTCCAATTCACTCAATTCCTTGCACTCCTTTCACCCTCTTGTATGTTCAGACCCTGATCACCCAAAATCTTTCTCACTCCATCCTTCCACCTCCAATTTGGTCTCCTACTTCTCAAGTTAGACAATTATACCTTGTGGATGATGTTACAAATACTTGGTGTGTAAGGAGGTTTTATTAAGAAAGTAAGATTTGTGTGCAAATTGGAAGGGAGGAGGGTGAGTGGTTCTTGGTGAATATAGGTCTACATCTAGTGAGAATGAAGTCACCATGGTTGTTTAATTTGTTCATGGACATTTAGTGAGGGGGTAAATGCAGGGGTTTTAAAGCTAGGGACAGTCCACTATATGCTAAGGTTTGGGGGCACCTAAGAGGCGAGTTAGTTGCTGTTTGCAGATGATAGAGCTGTTGTAGCATGCTGAAGAAACAAACTTCAGAAGCTGGTATCTTGCTTTGAGGGAATTTGCGAAAAAAGGAAGTTGAGAGTTGACATGAATAAAGTAAGGGAATGAGGAGTAGCAAGAAGGAGAAACAAGTTGGTCAAAGTCTGAGCTTTGATGGGGAGAACTTGGAGAAAGTGGTGGTGCTTTAGTTACCAGAAAGTATACACAGTAGTGTATGGAATGTTGGGAACATATTATTCATAGAATGAGATACAAGGCTAAGGTCGTTGTGGTCAGAAGACACAGTGTTTGAGATGGGGATGTCATAGATTAGGTGTACAGTATTTATAACGAGTAGAGCTAGTGTGTTATTTCTTTTGGTTGATTCTCTTATTTGCTGACTTATTGCAGTCTAAGTAGTTTTTTCAGTGCTGAGTCTCATCTGAGCTGCTTGAATAGGAAATTTTGAGCAACATTGTTGTTTCCTATGTGTTTTTATCATGGATGAAGTAGGCAGGTTGTCATTTTGAACAAGGTTTTCAAGAATTTCAGTTGTATTTCTTCTTTGTTTTGTAAATTCTTTTGGCTTTGCATCATGTGGCAAATAGATTAGTGCAGAGACCAGGTTTAGATTTTCATTTTTAAGGAATTCAGGAGCCCAGTGGTTATAAGGGGGTTTTAAACATACATTCCTGATCTTCCAACTGATAGTAATTTGGGACTCAAACTTCACTCATTATTCATTGTTCCTCAATGTGTGTTTCTCCAAATGCAGCAAATACTCAAAGTTGTTAGATTTTTGTAATTTGAGTTACCACTTGCATAAATGAAGGATGTTGCATGTTTTGTTTCTATATTTTTTCTGCAGTTAATATGCCCTACTCTGTTGAGCCTGGTAAAGAGCTTTCAGTTCCTTTATTATTTTGTGGAGGGAAGACAAATTCATTTCTTTATCTCCCATCTCCAGTTGACCCTATGACACTCAAAAAAAAGTTTTTGACCACTTTTTCGTTGATTGCAATGACATGTATGACTTCGTGTGATTGTCTTGAGGTGTATTCCTTATTGACCCTGCATGATGATATTTGCAGTACTGGTTTCAGCAGATTCTTTCATCTGATAGTAATTTGTATATTTTTAGGAGGTGAAACCTGCATCTCTCCTAAAAGTGGCATTTATGTATGTCATCCCGAGCAGGTCTAAATTCTCTAATGTGATGTTTCAGGCTTTCCAAATATGGCAATTCCATTTGCATAATATCTACAGGCTTTTATACATTAGGTGATTTTCATGTTCATCTACTGTTTCACTCCATCTCTCTTCATATCAGTATCTCATAATATCCCTCTCACGATTCTTTTTTTTCTCTGCTCCTGACTCACTGTTTCTCCAAGTATCCTTTTTCAGATTTTGTGATGGCTTCCTATGCACCATTTCCCAGGTTGTTTTCTACATTCTGTCCCTCTTATCCCTCACCTGAAGTAACATCTACTGTGATTGTCTGTATTTCTCCAATTGTTTCATGTATATCCATGTTACCCTCCATATTTGTGTTAGTGTATGATGCCGTCTTGATGACTATCCATTTCAACGATTGTTATTACTGAATCTGTTTTTGTTTATGGGATAGAACCAGTTTGAGCAGTTTGGTGTACTGGGGGTTACATGCTGACCATGGTCCGAACTGGGGCCTAAGAATTTAGTAGGGAAATGACAGAGAGATCTTTAGGGCTTGGCTGCGAGTAGGGGCACTGGTTTTGATATATGGATTTAGTTTTTGTGCATTATATGTGAAAGTTAAGAAGAATATTTGAAAAAATGAGGCTTTTTTTTTTTTTTAGTACATAATTTGTGGAAAACAGCAAACAGTGTGATGAAATTATTATTATTATTATTATTATTATTATTATTATTATTATTATTATTATTATTATTATGATTATTATTATTATTATTATTATTATTATTATTATTATTATTATTATTTATCCCTGGGGATAGGGGAGAAAGAATACTTCCCACTTATTCCCTGCTTGTCTTAGAAGGCAACTAAAAGGGGAGTGAGCTGAGGGCTGGAAATCCTTCCCTCTCACTCTTAATTTTCCAAAAGAAGGAACAGATAAGGGAGCCAAGAGAGGATATTCCCTCTAAGGCTCAGTCCTCTGTTCTTAACACTACCTCGCTAATGGGGGAAATGGCAAATATATATGAAAAAAAAGAAAAAAAATCATTATTATTATTAGTAGGGTTGAGGGTCAAGTCAATTGGGAGGTGAGTTTGAATGGAGAAAAACTGGAGGAAGTGAAGTGTTTTAGATATCTGGGAGTGGATCTGGCAGCGGATGGAACCATGGAAGCGGAAGTGGATCATAGTGTGGGGAAGGGGGCGAAAATTCTGGGGGCCTTGAAGAATGTGTGGAAGTCGAGAACATTATCTCGGAAAGCAAAAATGGGTATGTTTGAAGGAATGGTGGTTCCAACAATGTTGTATGGTTGCGAGGCGTGGGCTATGGATAGAGTTGTGCGCAGGAGGATGGAGGTGCTGGAAATGAGATGTTTGAGGACAATGTATGGTGTGAGGTGGTTTGATCGAGTGAGTAACGTAAGGGTAAGAGAGATGTGTGGAAATAAAAAGAGCGTGGTTGAGAGAGCAGAAGAGGGTGTTTTGAAGTGGTTTGGGCACATGGAGAGAATGAGTGAGGAAAGATTGACCAAGAGGATATATGTGTCGGAGGTGGAGGGAACGAGGAGAAGAGGGAGACCAAATTGGAGGTGGAAAGATGGAGTGAAAAAGATTTTGTGTGATCGGGGCCTGAACATGCAGGAGGGTGAAAGGAGGGCAAGGAATAGAGTGAATTGGAGCGATGTGGTATACCGGGGTTGACGTGCTGTCAGTGGATTTAATCAAGGCATGTGAAGCGTCTGGGGTAAACCATGGAAAGCTGTGTAGGTATGTATATTTGCGTGTGTGGACGTATGTATATACATGTGTATGGGGGGGGTTGGGCCATTTCTTTCATCTGTTTCCTTACGCTACCTCGCAAACGCGGGAGACAGCGACAAAGTATAATAAATAAATATAAATATTATTATTATTATTACTTTTCTTTTTCTTTCCTTCAAACTATTCGCCATTTCCCGCGTTAGCGAGGTAGCGTTAGGAACAGAGGACTGGGCCTTTTTTGGAATATCCTCACCTGGCCCCCTCTGTTCCTTCTTTTGGAAAATTAAAAAAAAAACGAGAGGGGAGGATTTCCAGCCCCCCGCTCCCTCCCCTTTTAGTCGCCTTCTACGACACGCAGGGAATACGTGGGAAGTATTCTTAATCCCCTATCCCCTATTGTATGTATTATTATCATTAGCATTAGTATTGTTTTTACTGATATTGATACAAATAATAATATTCTATTCTTCTTCTTCTTATTATTATTATTACTTTTATTATTTTTTTTTATACTATTCACCATTTCCTGCATTAGCAAGGTAGCATTACGAACAAAGGACTGAGCCTTTGAGGGAATATCCTCCCTTGGCCCCCTTCTCTGTGCTTCTTTTGGAAAATTAAAAAGTGAGAGGAGAGGATTTCCAGCCCCCCGCTCCCTCCCCTTTTAGTTGCCTTCTATGACACACTGGGAATACATGGGAAATATTCTTTCTCCCTTATACCCAGGGATAATTATTATTATTATTATTATTATTATTATTATTATTATTATTATTATTATTATAATTGTTGTTATTATTATTATTATTATTATTATTATTATTATTATTATTATTATCATCATCATTTATTTTTTCAGGTCCCCTGCTAGTCGACGCACTGGACGGGCACGCAGTGTTTCTGAGTCAGGGCATGGCCAGGCATCTGCTTCAGATAGTTCTCCAAGAATATCTTCATTAGCAACACCAGTACGCACGTCAGTCAACACTGTTCATGATACAACAAGATCAGAAAGACCAAGAAAATCAAGACACCCCAGTGGAAAGGTTCATCATAGTAGTAGGAGTGTACGAGATGGAAAGTCACCCTATCAAGAGGGTAACCAAGCCAGAAAGCTTCTATACCCTCCAGTCTCAGTTGGATCTGGCGATGAGGAAGATAATTCTTCTGAAACAAAGAGATCTCGCACAGCACCTTTGCCAGATATCATGCATGACTGGGAGATCATTGTCAAGTCTCTTAAGGCCAATGAACGTCGAGAGAAGCAGGAAGTCACAAAGGCA
>NC_092227.1:75401511-75411511 GCF_036320965.1 Panulirus ornatus | reverse complement strand
TATGTAAAGGGGGGATGACAAGATGTCAGGGCATATTAGTAAACCATGAAAGGGTGAGTAAGGCTGACCTGAGGAGTGTGGGCTCTGGTTTGAGTACATTATACGTGACATCTGGAGACTGGATGTGTGGCAGTGAGGCCATTCTTTGTCAGCTCCCGGCGGCGCTTCTGGCTAGGACGGGAAAGGATGAACGAGCATGAAACTGGGAAGAAAATAATGTTATCATAAATGCTAGTGTAAGACTGTAGAGTTGTCGTCCGGGAAATGATTACATCAGTGATCGGTGATGGGGGTAAGAGGAGGGAGGTGGCTCTGGGGGGAGGGGATTTGGGTTCTCTTGGGGGAGAGAAGGGGTGGATAAAACCCCTCTCTCCCCAGACCAGCCACACCTCCATTTTTTTTCTTTTATTTTTTCACCCAGTGTAGCCGGCACTCCGGTAATTCCAGCCGGATCTTAACTTTTTCTCTGAAGTTACTGGGGGGAAAAAAAGAAGCGAATTGAAAAACTTGACCAGATTCTTTTTTTGTGTGTGTGTTGTAGGGAAAAATTCCCAAAGGTGAGGTGGCGTGTAGGTGGTTTAGGGGAGGAGTGTTGGTCGATGACGGCACGTGACCTCTGACCTGACCCAGGCCAGCTGTCGTACCCAAGGCTCGTAGTGTTGAACTTGAGGGGTCGTACGGTCGATCTGTTGTTTTAAGGGAAGGTCGTACCATCGTGTTCAAGGGTCGTAACGTCTTACTCAAGGGTCGTACCGTCGTGTTCAAGGGTCGCCCCGTCGTGTTCAAGGGTCGTCACGCCATACTCAAAAGTCGTACCGTCGTGTTCAAGGGTCGTACCGTCGTGTTCAAGGGTCGCACCGTCGTGTTCGAGGGTCGTCACGCCATACTCAAAAGTCGTACCGTCGTGTTCAAGGGTGGTAACGTCCTACTCATAGGTCGTACCATCGTGTTCAAGGGTCGTCACATCATACACAAAGGTCGCACCGTCGTGTTCAAGGGTCGCACCGTCGTGCTCAAGGGTCGCACCGTCGTGCTCAAGGGTCGCACCATCGTGTTCAAGGGTCGCACCGTCGTGTTCAAGGGTCGCACCGTCGTGCTCAAGGGTCGTACCTTCGTGTTCAAGGGTCGCACCTTCGTGTTCAAGGGTCGTCACGTCACACTCAAAGGTCGTACCTTCATGTTCACGCGCCGTAACTTCCTACTCAAGGGTCGAACCGTCGTGTTCAAGGGTCGTGACGTCATATTCAAAGGTCGTACAATTATGCTCTGGCGGCTGGGAACTTGAGTGACGTCACGGAGTATTAGCATTTTCATTACTCGAGGAAAATTCTAATTTTGGCTCGTCTTTAGCTGGCAACCTTGTTTGGGGTGGGGGGCTGTGGAGGGATAGCGGGATGGTGTGGTAAGGGGGTGTGGGTCGTGTGGTGGACTGCAATTACCTCAGCTCAGTATTTCATATTCATATAACCAACAGAACCTTAGTTTTACATATGTTTATCCTGGTAAATTTCATATGTTTTTATTTGACCCCAATAATTTTCGCACACTTCTATATATCTCGCTCTTCCTTCATTCGTGTGTGTGTGTGTGTGTGTGTGAGAGAGAGAGAGAGAGAGAGAGAGAGAGAGAGAGAGAGAGAGAGAGAGAGAGAGAGAGAGAGAGAGAGAGAGAGAGAGAGAGAGAGAGAGAGAGAGAGAGAGAGAGAGAGAGAGAGAGAGAGTTTTACACTCGTGTTGCCCGGTCTCTTAACATTGTATATGTGTACCATGTCTTCACTCATATGTAGGTATATACACACACGCACACATCCTTGACTATGCAAGGTGTGTGTGTGTGTGTGTGGGTGTGTGTGTGTGTGTGTGTGTGTGTGTATAACTGCCAATAAAAAGTAGAAAAAAAAAGATCACGTATGAAAAGTGTATACTGCCACGGGGAATTTTGTAGGAAAGTGTGGAATGGAAAAATTTCCTCGCACGCGAGTGTGTTTCTTGCTGTTGTTCTTGCTTATCAGCTGGTAGGTAGTGGCCTGGTACACACCCTTGTCCTGATGTATTCTCTGACTGCTTGCATAATCCACCAGGTTGGTACTATTGTGATATATATATATATATATATATATATATATATATATATATTTTTTTTTTTTTTTTTTATACTTTGTCGCTGTCTCCCGCGTTTGCGAGGTAGCGCGAGGAAACAGACGAAAGAAATGGCCCAACCCCCATACACACGTACATACACACGCCCACACACGCAAATATACATACCTACACAGCTTTCCATGGTTTACCCCAGACGCTTCACATGCCTTGATTCAATCCACTGACAGCACGTCAACCCCTGTATACCACATCGCTCCAATTCACTCTATTCCTTGCCCTCCTTTCACCCTCCTGCATGTTCAGGCCCCGATCACACAAAATCTTTTTCACTCCATCTTTCCACCTCCAATTTGGTCTCCCTCTTCTCCTCGTTCCCTCCACCTCCGACACATATATCCTCTTGGTCAATCTTTCCTCACTCATTCTCTCCATGTGCCCAAACCATTTCAAAACACCCTCTTCTGCTCTCTCAACCACGCTCTTTTTATTTCCACACATCTCTCTTACCCTTACGTTACTTACTCGATCAAACCACCTCACACCACACATTGTCCTCAAACATCTCATTTCCAGCACATCCATCCTCCTGCGCACCACTCTATCCATAGCCCACGCCTCGCAACCATACAACATTGTTGGAACCACTATTCCTTCAAACATACCCATTTTTGCTTTCCGAGATAATGTTCTCGACTTCCACACATTTTTCAAGGCTCCCAAAATTTTCGCCCCCTCCCCCACCCTATGATCCACTTCCGCTTCCATGGTTCCATCCGCTGACAGATCCACTCCCAGATATCTAAAACACTTCACTTCCTCCAGTTTTTCTCCATTCAAACTCACCTCCCAATTGACTTGACCCTCAACCCTACTGTACCTAATAACCTTGCTCTTATTCACATTTACTCTTAACTTTCTTCTTCCACACACTTTACCAAACTCAGTCACCAGCTTCTGCAGTTTCTCACATGAATCAGCCACCAGCGCTGTATCATCAGCGAACAACAACTGACTCACTTCCCAAGCTCTCTCATCCCCAACAGACTTCATACTTGCCCCTCTTTCCAGGACTCTTGCATTTACCTCCCTAACAACCCCATCCATAAACAAATTAAACAACCATGGAGACATCACACACCCCTGCCGCAAACCTACATTCACTGAGAACCAATCACTTTCCTCTCTTCCTACACGTACACATGCCTTACATCCTCGATAAAAACTTTTCACTGCTTCTAACAACTTGCCTCCCACACCATATATTCTTAATACCTTCCACAGAGCATCTCTATCAACTCTATCATATGCCTTCTCCAGATCCATAAATGCTACATATATATATATATATATATATATATATATATATATATATATATGGAGGGCAAGGAATAGAGTGAATTGGATCGATGTGGTATACCGGGGTTGACGTGCTGTCAGTGGATTGAATCAGGGCTTGTGAAGCGTCTGGGGTAAACCATGGAAAGTTGTGTGGGGCCTGGATGTGGAAAGGGAGCTGTGGTTTCGGGCATTATTGTGTGGCAGCTAGAGACTGAGTGTGAACGAATGGGGCCTTTGTTGTCTTTTCCTAGTGCTACCTCGCACACATGAGGGGGGAGGGGGAAGGTATTCCATGTGTGGCGAGGTGGCGATGGGAGTGAATGGGGGCAGACAGTGTGAATTGTGTGCATGGGTATATATGTATGTGTCTGTGTATGTATATATATGTGTACATTGAGATGTATAGGTATGTATATTTGCGTGTGTGGACGTGTGTGTGTATACATTGTGTATGGGGGTGGGTTGGGCCATTTCTTTCGTCTGTTTCCTTGCGCTACCTCGCAAACGCGGGAGACAGCGACAAAGCAAAATAAATATAAATAGATAAATAAATATATATATATATATATATATATATATATATATATATATATATATATATATATATATATATATATATATGAAATGCTATCTGCTGGTGTGTGAGCCTGTTGGAGACGAACAATGTAGACCCCGTTGCTCACCAACGTGAGACAAAGGGCATTCGATTACATAGTATTCGAATAGTCATTTCCCTATTAGGGGCCATCTTAGCCTAGCAGTAGCACTCCCGCCTGCTGCACAGGGGTCCCGGGTTCGATCCTGGCTGTTGCAGGTTTATATATATATATATATATATATATATATATATATATATATATATATATATATATATATATATATGTATTTATCGTATGTTATTGGAATTAATGGATGTCGGTTGGAAAATTTCATCACTAACCACAGAAATGTTACATCAATAAGTTTGACGAGAAAAAATTAAAAGAAAAAGAAATGAAGAAGAAAATGTTTACTGGTGATTTAGGTTTAATGACAGACAAGTGCCAGGGTCATTAAGGCCGTCAAGGGCAATTTATAACTAGCACCAGTTCAAATTCTGGTCACCTTCTACAGATGTTGAAGTTAATTCTCTGACCGTGAATTGCCCCGCCTCGCTGTGAATACATAAAGCCATCTACGGTAGACCAGCGATGACGGCGTAATATGATCGTTGTTGTAGTGGAGGCCAGACAGACACGAAGAAAACGTAACATCGGTTCTTCTGGTCTGGTATGGCTGGCTGATCGTTTGGCCATTTTGCCAGTGATATTAACGCTACCTCGCTAACGCAGGAAATGGCGCACATATATAAAAAAAAAAAAGAAAGATATTTATATATATATATATATATATATATATATATATATATATATATATATATATATATATATATATATATATATATATATCCAGTATTTTCCAGGGGTGCTGGAAAAGGATCTAAGACGTTTCCAGGGGATCCGTTAGGGAAGGGCCTGGTGTGTGAGCAGCGTCTGGTAAGGTCTTGAAGCGCTGGGTCCTGCTGGACCCCACCCACAGTGGCGCAGCACCTGGAACACACTCTGGAACGCACTCTACGGAAACTAATTCCAGCGTTTCAGTTGTGAAGACCTGGGAATGATGTGCGTTTGCATGCGCGTGCGCGCGGACCCGTAGACCGGATGTTTTAAACACCAGTGTCGTGTGTGGACTCTGGAGTAGGTGTGATATTGGAAGGGAGGGGGGTGTGCGCCTCCACCCTGGGGCGCCTGGAGAGGGATGGGTTAGGCTTCACTGACACCGCTGGACGTCCTGGACGAGACTGTCAGAGGTGAGGAGGCACGTCAGGTGGGGGTGGAGGGAGGCGAACTCGTGGCCATGCTGGTGAGGGGAGGGTACCTCGCTGTAGCTAGTATTTGATTGTTATATTAAAGCCTTGAGCACGACGGTGCGATATTTGAGCACGACGGTGCGATCTTTGAGCACGACGGTACGATCTTTGAGCACGACGGTACGATCTCTGAGCACGACGGTACGAACTTTGAGCCCGACGTACGATCTTTGAGCACGACGGTACGATCTCTGAGCACGACGGTACGAACTTTGAGCACGACCGTACGATCTTTGAGCACGACGGTACGATCTTTGATCACGACGGTACAATCTTTGAGCCCGACGATACGATCTTTGATCACGACGGTGCGATATTTGAGCACGACGCTGCGATCTTTGAGCACGACGGTACGATCTTTGAGCACGACGGTACGAACTTTAAGTACGACAGTATGATCTCTGAGCACGACGGTACGATCTTTGAGCACGACAGTACGACCTTTGAGCACGATAGAACAGCTCATTGCGTATCATGACCTGGCCTTTCACGACCTGACCCTTGAGACTCGGTTCAAAGACCAGGTCATCATAGCCAGGGAGTCGCTCGTACCATGGTGGTCAAGACGTTATCAACATGATCAATACTTCGTAAACCCAAATCACCAGTTATATGTCTCTTATCACTACCCAAGCAGACGACGTCACACATGTATTGTATAGTGTTGACACAGGTACTCTAAAGCAAATTACCCAGATACCTTTCATCTCATTGTTGGAATTCCCCTCACCTGATCCACACAGTGGCATCAAAGCGAAAATGTCCAGATTATAATGACCTTACCAAGCACGCGCGCGCGCGCGCGTGTGTGTGTGTGTGTGTGTGTTATTGCTGCTGCTGCGTCAGTCAGCCAGGATTGGTTGGTTAGTTATTTGGGTTATCGACTGCCAGGGTCATTACGGCCGTCAGCGTCATGTTGGAACCACCAGTCGACAGGTTTTGTACACATTGGGATCTGTAGGTCGTCAAAGGTAATCCACAGACTACATACGTATGTTCTCAGTGCATAAGGTAATCCATAGACCACAGATGTATGTTCTTAGTGCATAAGGTAATCCACAGACCACATACGTATGTTCACAGTGCATAAGGTAATCCATGTACCACATACGTATGTTCTTAGTGCATAAGGTAATCCATGTACCACATACGTATGTTCTTAGTGCATAAGGTAATCCATAGACTACATAAGTATGTTCTCAGTGCATAAGGTAATCCACAGACCACATACGTATGTTCTCAGTGCATAAGGTAATCGACAGGCCACATACGTATGTTCTCACTGCATAAGGTAATCCATAGACCACATACGTATGTTCACAGTGCATATCCGGGCTCTTTTCTTTCTCACAGTAACTTTAGGTGTGTTTGTGCGTTAATCTTCACGTTTGCATACGTGAATAAATCTGGAAATACACAGAGTATGATACGTTCTGGCGTAATGGATTAAGAAAATGAATGTCTGCGTGTAAAGTTATACCTGGAAAAAAAATGTTTGGGTTGGAGCAGCAGGGGATGAGAGCGGGTTTAATTTTGAAAAAAAAAAATGAAATTCTTTAGTCCCGCCTGGAATCTGTGGAAACGTTTCGTTTTTCTGTGAAGCAATTTGTTATTCAAATCAGCAAGCAGATAGAAACAAATATGTGAAATTCATTTAAAAAAACGTCCGGTTGAATTTAACTGAAAGGCTGGAGAGAGAGAGAGAGAGAGAGAGAGAGAGAGAGAGAGAGAGAGAGAGAGAGAGAGAGAGAGAGAGAGAGAGAGAGGAAGAAAAATGGTATTCCATACAACGAGGAGAACCCGAGCGAGCTGCGGTTGGTGGAGCTGGTGACCTGGTGGTGGCCTGGTGGTGGTCTGTGAGGCTGCTTCTGACGGAGGGGTTTCTGCCGGAACACAAGAGTTTTTTTTTTTTATGGGGTAATGAGCGAGCTTGGGAGAGAGAGAGAGAGAGAGAGAGAGAGAGAGAGAGAGAGAGAGAGAGAGAGAGAGAGAGAGAGAGAGCGTAAGTAAAGCTTGATTGAGAAGGTTTAGGGACACCAGGACTTATGGTTGACAACGGTGAGTGGTGATGTCTCTCTCTCAGGACCTGCGTGTGAGACGTTCCGTGGCATTACTGTCATTTTGTCTATATATTTGAGTGTTTCTGTTTAGATTTTTTTTAATAAGAATAGACGAAAAGATTCTTTTTTTTTATCTTTCTATCTTTTTAATATGAATCCATTTCTCATGGGTTTCTCTGGTGGTTCCCGCGTGGTCTTCCTCCTCGCGCACAGACTGAAGTGGTCAGTTCTGGGGGGAAACTGGAGTTGATCAAGTCATCCAGCGTTCCTGGATCCAGGTCATATTCTCTCTCTCTCTCTCTCTCTCTCTCTCTCTCTCTCTCTCTCTCTCTCTCTCTCTCTCTCTCTCTCTCTCTCTCTCTCTCCCCCGGAGGTGAATGAAGGTCTCGGGTCCGAGGAAAATGTGAGTCAGATGTCGAGAAATCGTCGAAGGAAAATCCTTTCGGGGAATCTTCAGTCGAAGCCAAGAAGATCGGGAAAAAGAAACCGAGGAAAGAAGTCGAGAAAAAAATAGAATGACGACTTCGTTACGTTACTTTCAGATTTTGTCTTATTTGAACCATGAGGCCCCTTATGTGAACCGTGAGGCCCCTTATGTGAACCATGAGGCCCCTTATGTGAACCATGAGGCCCCTTATGTGAACCGTGAAGCCCCTTATGTGAACCGTGAAGCCCCTTATGTGAACCGTGAGCACAATTATGCGAACCATAAGGCCACTTATGTGAACCATGAGGCCCCTAGTGTGAACCACGAGGTTCCTCACCAGTCAGCGTGCGGACCTGTTGACAACATCACATCGCACTACTGATGTCTCTTGTCGAGAAAACAGACGCAATTATTTTTCCGCAGCCGAGGAGAACATCGGTGGCTGTCAGGAGGACTGATGGAGTTGCCCGTGCCGGATGACACAGTGTTGTGGCGCGCCTCAGTCTTGTGGACGGTCAACAATGTTGTGGCGCGCCTCAGTCTTGTGGACGGTCAACAATGTTGCGGCGAGCCTCAGTCTTGTGGACGGTCAACAATGTTGTGGCGCGCCTCAGTCTTGTGGACGGTCAACAATGTTGCGGCGAGCCTCAGTCTTGTGGACGGTCAACAATGTTGCGGCGCGCCTCAGTCTTGTGGACGGTCAACAATGTTGCGGCGCGCCTCAGTCTTGTGGACGGTCAACAATGTTGCGGCGAGCCTCAGTCTTTTGGACGGTCAACAATGTTGTGGCGAGCCTCAGTCTTGTGGACGGTCAACAATGTTGTGGCGAGCCTCAGTCTTGTGGAGGGTCAGTCGATCGAAAAAAAAAATTGGCTTCGAGATGCTCGCTTTTTTTTGGCCTGCAGACCGACGCGTCGACTTGACTTCAGTAGTCGATCTCAACTGTTCGTTTACGTGCAACTTGATGGATGATTCTGAGGCTGAGGTTGTCAGGGGAAAAGTGCGCAACTCTTGTTGCTTGGACGCAGGAGAACGTTTACTAGAAAGCGAGTTCATTTACGTGAAGTTGGATGTGTTCACGAAAGAGACCCGTACTCCGTGGAATTAGACACTTCAGCAGTTACCACAGATACTTGGGCAGTGATACGAGGATAATATGGGCAGGAGCTTCCAGGGTACGAGCATTTGCATCCCTAGTGTGTACCATAACGAAGCACTTGCTGCTGTGAAGCGTATTACTGCAACGAACGCCGGGAAAGCGTGAACTTGAGATTACGTTGGATGATGTGATGATGGAAACAGAATCATATCAAGGTTGGTGGCGCAGTGAGCAGCGCTCGTATGCTGCAACACGTGTGCGAGGAAGCGGGCTACAAAATTCGCTCTTCTTTTATTCAGAGGTACGCTGGCTGTTGCAGCAGGGGAGGGAGGGCTCTTAACAGGGTGTTCCCTATGCGGGAGGAAATTCTAGTGTTTTTGAAGAAGGATCAGTATGAAAAATCATCTCTCTCTACGCAGATCTTTTTCTTTTTTCTTTTTTCTTGGTCGTCAAAATTGGCCCAACTGGCGTCTGTGTACACGCTGGTGGACTGCATAGGTGGGTGAGGCTGATATCCTTACTCAACACGGCAAAGTGGAGGCATCTGAGGTGAAGCCCATATAGTAGAGACTGGAGATTTCTCAAGGTATCAGATCCCACCATAAGTGATCACCCAGTGTGAGCGATGATGGTTTTTCAAGGATTGGAACACCTCGCGTCTTGAGTCTCACGTGGAAGGCCTTGGGGAGAATCTTGGGAAATACCTGACTAGAAGGTAGGGAGTGGATCCAATCTCAACCAAGAACCTTATGATGCATGAGACTTTGAGTTGGAGTCTCTCATCAACCTCCTCACACACACACACACACACACACACACACACACACACACACACACACACACACACACACACACACACACACATATCTTACCTTTCCCTGTACTGTCAGAGGAAAGTTTCAGACGTTCTCGGTGAAGAAGAAAAAAAAGGGGATATTTGGGTCATTTCTGAGGAGGCTTTCAGTCCTCTAGATGGTTCTTATTTCAATCTAAACCTCAAAATGCCGAACAGTCGCAGACTGGACACTGCAGTACCATGTGCTCTCTTGCAAAGACATCCATCGA
>NC_092227.1:75379011-75396511 GCF_036320965.1 Panulirus ornatus | reverse complement strand
TTCTTTGGTCATGTGTGGGTGGTTTTCTTTCGTCATGTGTAGGTGGTTTTCTTTCGTTATGTGTTGGTGGGTTTCTTTCGTCGTGTGTGGGTGGTTTTCTTTCGTCATGTGTGGGTGGTTCTCTTTCGTTGTTTGTGGGTGGTTTTCTTTCGTTATGTGTTGGTGGGTTTCTTTCGTCATGTGTGGGTGGTTCTCTTTCGTCATGTGTGGGTGGTTTTCTTTCGTCATGTGTGGGTGGTTTTCTTTCGTCATGTGTGGGTGGTTCTCTTTCGTCATGTGTGGGTGGTTCTCTTTCGTTGTTTGTGGGTGGTTTTCTTTCGTTATGTGTGGGTGGTTTTCTTTCGTCATGTGTGGGTGGTTTTCTTTCGTCATGTGTGGGTGGTTTTCTTTCGTCATGTGTGGGTGGTTTTCTTTCGTTATGTGTGGGTGGTTTTCTTTCGTCATGTGTGGGTGGTTCTCTTTCGTCATGTGTGGGTGGTTTTCTTTCGTTGTTTGTGGGTGGTTTTCTTTCGTTATGTGTTGGTGGTTTTCTTTCGTCATGTGTGGGTGGTTCTCTTTCGTTGTTTGTGGGTGGTTCTCTTTCATTATGTGTGGGTGGTTTTCTTTCGTCATGTGTGGGTGGTTTTCTTTCGTTGTTTGTGGGTGGTTTTCTTTCGTTATGTGTGAGTGGGTTTGTTTTTCTCTTTTTTCTGTGGTGTCTCTTATCTCTGTACGTGGATCTGTCACCAGTTGGTGTTTATGTTGTCTTTCTTTGGTGTGTGTGTGTGTGTGTTACCAGTGGGTGGTATCCTTCCTGTTGTATTCACAGTGGCATTCGCCTCTTGCGTGAGTGGGTCTCGTTAGTAATAATAGCGTGTGTTATTCAAGTTGGGAGGTTCCTGTTAGTTTGAACGACCTGTTGTCTAAGGAAAGTTCCTGTTAGTTTGAACGGCCTGTTGTCTAAGGAAAGTTCCTGTTAGTTTGAACGGCCTGTTGTCTAAGGAAGGTTCCTGTTAGCTCGAACAGCCTGTTGTCTAAGGAAGGTTCTAGGTAGCTTTATTGGCCTGTTATCTGTGGGAAAGTTCCTGTTAGCTTTATTGGTGTATTGCCTATGGAGATGTTCCTCTTAGCTTTGATGGTCTGTTATCTGTGGGTACGGTTCGCTATCGATCCTTGATGATGCATGTTATCTCGACCGCCAATAGCAAGCTTTGTTAACCCAACTGTCGCCTTTGTGTGTAGCGCCGGGAAAATGGATATTAATCATTAGATTAATGATTATCAGTATTGACGTGTACGATGGAGGGGGGAAAAAAAAAGATATGTTCATGGGAGAGGTGATGGGAGAGGTCAGGTTATCCTCAAGGGAGGATGGAAGAGGAGGTCACAAACTCCCATACCTCAGCCCTGGCACCATGGGAGTTAAGGCCCCACATCGAGGTCCAGTAATCTGGGAAGGTGGGAGGTTCTTGGTGGTGGACAAGACCAGAGTGTGTCGTCTGCCAGGCTGGACAGAGTGGGATCTTACTGTGTCGTCTGCCTGAGAGAGGGTGTCCGGGAAGGTCGTCCTATGTGCACGACGAAGGTACGACCCTTGAACACGACGGTATGAGCCTTGAGCACGACAGTACAACCCTTGAGCACGACAGTACGATCCATTGAGCGCGACGGTATGCCTCTTGGGCACGAAGGTACGACTCTTGAGCACGACGGTACGATCCATTGAGCGCGACGGTATGCCTCTTGGGTACCAACTCTTGAGCACGACGCTATGACCTGCTGAGCATTACGGTACGACTCGAGCACGACGGTGCGACCCCTGAGCACACAAGTGCGACCTTGGAATATAATGGTGTGGCTTCCGAGGGTCACGTCAGAGACCAGGACATTCATATTCAAGGGTCGTCCCGATGGTCTCAAGCAACTCACATCTCGTGTATGATGACTACAATCATCATAGTCCAGACGTATTGCATCACACACGTAGGTCAAGCTTACGTACTCATGGGGTTGAAGTTAGTGTTCTCAAGGTGTTACGTCACCACACTCATGGGGTTAAGTTGTCGTACACAAAGAGTTAAATCGTCGTACTCGAGGAGTTAAGTCGACGTACTCATGGGGTTAAGTCACCGTATTCATGGGGTTAGATCCTTGTACTCAAGGGTTAAGTCACCGTACTCAAGGGGTCAAGCACAACACTCATTGAGTTAAACCAAGTCACGAACCTCACCAGAGGCCACTAGGAACAGACTCAGGAACCAGATGAACCATCCTGGCTGCAAAATGGATGAACTCGTCTTACAGGATACAAGGGGACAGACCAGACCTAATCACTCACAAAAGGAATTACAAAATGAGTAAACTAATTGTGGAAAACCAACGTAACAATAAGGAAACCCATGTGGCTTATGTACCGAAGGTCGGAAATTTCAGACCAACATGTACTACAGTGGTAAGACCTGCACCTGCCCCAGTGGACGACGCATCACACAAGCTGGTAAGACCTGCACCTGCCCCAGTGGACGACGCATCACACAAGCTGGTAAGACCTGCACCTGCCCCAGTGGACGCATCACACAAGCTGGTAAGACCTGCATCTCCCCTAGTGGACGACGCATCACACGAGCTGGGACAGGGAGCCGAGAACCACACGAACAGTCATCATGACTCTCTGGCCTCAACAGACAAATCATGGCTCAGAATTACAGGGATTTCAGAACAGTGTCATGATAGACGCACACTGGATGATGTCACTCACCTGCATGACCCTGTCATAATAAGTGGAATAAAACGAACATTAAAGAAATACCCTTAAATGACCCTGGGTTCGATCCCAGGCTACATACAGGTGAGATGGTTTACACATACATTATACACTTGCTTGGGGACCCGGCGCTGCACGGGGGGTTCATAAAATGGCTTTAGTAAATATGGACCTTAAAAGGTGTGGCCTTTATTGGCCTTTTGGTTCAGGTTTTGGTATACCCTTAGATCCTGAGGTACCTTGATTATATGACGAGGTTGTCAGGTCGTACGTTTTGAATGAACGCAGTTGATGAAAAATTGAAGTCTATCAAATTTTTGAAAAGCAGCCTTTGGTGTTCTCAAAACAACCTTCAAGTGCAAAAAAAAAAAAAAAAAAGGAGCTTAAAACCTTGCCTCAGTTCGTGGAGTTCCTGCACCATTACCTTGAGGCCTCCAGGTGCTGAGGGTCGCCAGGGACGAAAAAAAAAAGAAAAGCGGTAAGCAAACGCACACAAACATTTGACAATGACCTTCAAGGCCAACTTTGCAAGAGCGCATAACCTTGACCGCATCCCCAAGTGCCTACGACAGAAATATGGAGCCTCCAGGTGCTAGCGAGGCTACGGCCGTAAACTTCCAAACGCACGAACATTTGAATATATATATATATATATATATATATATATATATATATATATATATATATATATATATATATATATATGAAGGTGAAATCGCGCTTCGGTAGTTCAGAGAATTTTCTTCATCAATACTTTGCAATACGCATCATGTTTCACGGAGACAAGCCGCCTCATCAGATGTAAACAGTTCGTAAAGTTTCAAATCCCAACCCAACGCTTGCATAGAGGCTTGTACACCCTGTTACCGGCATGCCAGAGTGAATGTGAATAAAGGCAAAGTTATCAGGTTTTGACAGTGAAAAGAGACAGGTTAGCTGGAGTGTGAGTTTGAATGGAGACAGCTCAGAGGAAGTGGGGTGTTGTGGACGCCAGGGTGGGTGAAGGGGGAGGGTGAAGGTCCCGGTAGCATTAAGAAATGTGGGGAAAGAGACCTCACTATCAAGGAGGACGAAGAGGGTATGTTGGAAGGTCTGTCGGTATGGTTGTGCGGGCGGTACTACTGTACGGATGCGAGGCGTGGGCTGTGGATGAGAATGTACGGAGGAGGGTGGATGTGTTGTAGATGAAATGTTTGTGGATAATTTGTGGTGTGAGAAGGGGTGAACAAGTAAGAAATGATAGGATATGAGAAAGAGGTGTGTTACTAGAAACAGTATGGTTGAGAAAGCAGAAGAGGGTGTGCTGATGCTGTTTGGACATATGGAAAGAATGAATGAGGAAAAGATTGACAAAGAGGATATATGTGTCAGAGGTGAAGGGGAGAAGAAAAAGGGGAGACAATATTGAGGGAAAGGTGGAGTGCAAAAGGTTTTGGATGTTCGGGACCTAAACATACAGGAGGGTGAATGGCGTGCACGGGATCGAATGAATTGGAGCGACGTGGTATACAGGGGACGACGTGCTGTCAGTGGACTAAACCAGGGCGTATGAAGTAGCCGGGCTAAACCTTAAAAGGTCTGTGAGGCCTAGATGTGGATAGGGTCTGTGGTTTTGGTGCATCACATGACAGCTAGAGAATGGATATGAGCGAATGAGGCCTTCTCTCGTGCTAGATTGAGGTGAGGTTACAACACTGGTATTAAGGCATGGCTTCAGAATTGGTGGTTTGAGGTGTGTGTGTGTGTGTGTGTGTGTGTGTGTGTGTGTGTGTGTGTGGTCACAACACTAGAGGTGAGGCCACAACACTAGGGCTGAGGTATGGCCACAACACTAGGGGTGAGGTGTGGCCACAACACTAGGGGTGAGGTGTGGCCACAACACTAGGGGTGAGGTGTGGCCACAACACTAGGGGTGAGGTGTGACTGTGGTAAACACCCACACACACCCACCCACTTCGCCTCACCTAAACGATAATCAATGCTCGCTGTGGCCAGTGGCCAGGCTGGCCAGCTACGGATGTCCGCTGGTTGTGGTAGATCTCTGAAAGTGTGGTGGTGGTGTGGTGGATGTGGTGGTGATCAGTTGTGGTAGTGAGGTGATCGAGGTACCACGTCCACACAAGGTTACGTCACCAAGAAACCAGTGTCGCAGTAAACCATCACTTGGTCGGACACCAGACCTGGTACGACCCCTGTCACCCTGACCTCACGACCCTGTCACCCTGACCTGGTACGACCCCTGTCACCCTGACCTCACGACCCTGTCATCTTGACCTTTTGAGCATGAAGGTTCAGCCCTTGAGTATGATGGTCTGGCCCTCGACCTAACATCTAAGGTTTGGTATAAAGTCCAAGTCTTCTCATCTGAGTGTCGTACTGTCGTGCTACAGGGTCGTACTGTCGTGCTACAGGGACGTACTGTCGTGCTATAGGGTCGTTCTGTTCCTGTCGTGCTACAGGGTCGTACTGTCGTGTTAGAGGGTCGTACTGTCGTGCTCAGTTGTCATTCCATCTTGCTCAAGTATCGTCCTGTCGTGCTCAAGAATCGTACTGTTGTGCTCAAGGGTCGTCCTGCCGTGTTCAAGTGTCGCACTGTCGTGTTAGAGGGGTCGTACTGTCGTGCTAAAGAGCATTACTGTCGTGATAGAGGGTCGTGCTGTCGTGCTGGGGTGTCGCTGTGTAGTGCTAAAGAGTCGCACTGTCGTGCTGGATGTTCAAGAGGTTCAATAAGAAAAAATTGAAGTAATTCATCAGTGCATCTGCCAGGGTTTCATAAGTGAATATGTATCTAAATCTGCCGTCTGGTGTGGAGAGTTTTCTATTGTTTGCTTCTTCTGCCCGTTAGAAAACACTGACTCCTCAGGGCGTCAAGAAAAACCATTACAGCCAACTCTTTCTTCCTCAGACTCCAGCCACAGTGGGGAAGACTGCGGCCACAGTGAGGCTTCGTCTATTCTAAGTGAGTAACTTTTCCCGTTCAAACTTTCCGGTAAAATTTCCATGGCAGTATACGTCATCCTCCAGACTACATGGTGGTTTTCCCCAACTTTAAACACACACACACACACACACACACACACACACACACACACACACACACACACACACACACACATGCATATATATTTTTATTTATATATATGGATTCCTATGATGGAAGGGATCACAATTTTGTGCGTGATCAAGTATATTCCTATGAGTCCACGGGAAAAATGAGACACGATAAGTTCCCAATTGTACTTTCGTGTTATAATCACATCATCAGATACAAGAAAGAAATATAAATCAACTTGATATACAACGAAGAGACGTAGCTAGGACGCCATTTGGTAAACATATATATATATATATATATATATATATATATATATATATATATATATATATATATATATATATATATATATATATATATATATATATATATATATATATATATATATCAATTGATTGTTGGATGTTGAGCCAGAGGGGGAGGTGGGCGGAGAGATGCCTTCTGCTTTGCTATTCCGTTTCTATCACAGTTTACCATTAATACCGCAGGTAGGGTTAAGCTGTATGGCTATGAATCACTCAAGATCATGAAATAAAAGTTTGGACACAGCTGGAGGTGCGACACTTGATGACGAGAGTACTGAAAGACCTGGAATGTGTATCACAGCTTAGGTCTGCCATCACTACAAGAACGTAACACCTACGTAGCCTCATACAGGCACACGTACATACATACATTCACACGTATGGACACACACGTACACCTGCCAGAGATTATCCTGCTTTGCCACCATCTCCCTCCCGGCCGCAGCGCGTCCTGCATCAGAGAGTTATGTAAACCTGAAGGCGAAGCTCTCTGTTTACCCTTTGGACTACCTTTGAAATTATACATGTTCCTCTATGGACTATGTTCTTAAAGCCCTCTGCTCGATCATCAGTGCTTTCCCTTGATCGATCACCATTTCCCACAGTGAATGACAGACGACTTCAGATGTCTCCCTAGTACCTAGGTGAACCAACTCACAATCTCTGAGTGACCTGGGGTTCACAAACCCACAATCTCTCTGAGTGACCTGGAACCCATTGCCACCACCCTGATCCCTCACCTTACCGTGCAAGAGCGTTTTGTATTGAATGGGCAACAAAGACCAATGCAAGGTCCGTAGACTCTCGTCGGTTTTGGTAATACGAAGACTTTCTTTTACCACTCACCGCCCCGTCAGCGTCCTCTCTCGTTACCTAAAGACGCAAGATCATCTGTGGCTCTCACTCTCGTTGCCTTCACTAGAAACTTTCAACCTCCCGAAGCGTAACGTAATCGTCGACGAACCCTATTCCATAGTATATAGACATCGTCAGCGAGCGCCGCGTCTTCAGGCTGTGTGCTCCCCAAGGGTATGTGTCCACCTTCCCGTTCCTCACCTGCTGGACTGATGCCCTGGTGGATGCACCTGGTCAACGGGAGGCCGACGACGACAGTGAGCAAAACAGTTCTCCCGATTACATCGCCTTCTTGTACATCCTTTAATTGCCTGCCCCTCGGCGCTTCAGCCATATGGAGGTCCAGTCTGACATATACAAACCACTACAAGAACAGTTCCTCCTCGCTAACCACAGTGGACATCATCAGTAACCAGTAGACAACCACCCCACTGTGTAAAAACAGTTAACCACCTCCCCTCAACCCAACCCACCTCACCGTTTTGGTAAACCAACTGTGTGTGTCTCGTGTGTGCTCTATATTCTCAGCCTTTGGCTGCAGGTAATTCACTAAATCATTTATCATGATCATAGTTTATTATTGTACCTGTTGACAGACATAAAGTACATATATATATGAGCACCCGTACAAACACAAGTATATACCAACATACATATGTCCAGTGGGCAAGTAAACACACACACACACACACACACACACACACGATGGCTATCCAACCCTCCGTGCATATGTAAGTACATAATTACCCAGCTTTCTCCTGGACGCACTGGTCGTCTGAGGCTTTACGATCACCTCACTGGCGAACTAACCTTCCCTAACGACTTACCACCATAACCGACCACAACTCTCTCACCACGACAGAGGAGGTACTTGTATCACCTCATTTTTCATCGGTAAATCTTCCCTCACGATTACATACTTACGTAACTAAGTGGCCATTCAGGAACTACTTACCTTCACGCTTATTTGGTCACCCAAATTAAACTGTGAGTACTGACCAACTCCTTTCTACTGACGAAGGCGAAGCAGCCTCGCACGCGTCTCCACGACAGACGGACCCATGAGAGATATGTTTGTTTACTCGACCTCCCGTGCTGGCTCATAGCCCCCAGCAGGACTGTACAGAGTTCCTCCAACGCTTTACCAGGTTGTGGGAGACACGGGGCAGTGGTCACTCGGGAGTTCTTGGCTCACAGATTTGGTTAGACGTGTGGATGGGTGGATTACGGTGGCCTGGTGGATGTTGGCACGGTGGGTGATGGTGTGGTGGATGGCGGCGTGGTGGGTGACGGTGTGGTGGATGTTGGCACAGTAGGTAATGGACTGGAGGTTGGTGTGGCCCGGTGGATGCCTGATAGTGGATGATGATACGGATGTTGATCACCTGATGGATAGTGGCCATGTGGATGCCACATGGTGGATGGTGGCTTGATGGATGGCAGTCACATTGTTAATCAAAGGTGACCCACGCCCAGGAACATCATCTTAGCGAGACCTCACAAGCCCTCATGAGGCCACTACAGAGTAGAATGATCCTCTCTGTGACCCTTGGTTGACCTGCCTGGGGGAAAATATGTTCCCCAAGAGCTATAGGGCGGCGGGCATGACCATGATGGAGCCGGTGGTGTCTGTGAGCGGCCTGTTGGGGTGTGGAAGCGATGGGCGCCGTGCATTAGCTGATGAACTATCTGTTTGATGTGGAGTTCATTTTGCTAATTGTGCCGTGACCTTCACCAGGGGTATTGAGGGAACGGTCTCGCCTGACAGTGACAGAAGCGATGGCTTGGGCAAGATAATGGATTATTTTAATCCCAGTGACATACAGAGGAAACTATGTATGTATGTAATTGCATACACGTGGGAATAAACACACCTGTACACTGCACAACAGGGTCTGAGAAAACGTGTGCATAAAAGGATATGCAAAAAAAAAACACCGTGGTCCCTCTTGCATCACTTGTCAAGAGGCGTTCAACACGCTGGTCCTCCTGAATCTCTCCCACCATCATCTGAACATCATCTCACTCCCGCCACTGTCACCTCCTACCACCTGAGATCCCCCGTCTCCGGGTTGCTGTTCGACACTACAGCAAAATCAAACACCATCCCAGCCGTTGTGACTGTACGTTAATCTTCACCTTTGTCTGTGTGTATAGAGGTTGTCTGGTGAATATTCCATTTTTACATTCTATTACTCCCTTCATGTATTTTTCCCCGTATATTTCCTGCTTCTGGTAGGCACTCACTCATCTCAGACAGTTAGATATTGATGTTAAACCCACTCACTTGAGGAAAGTTGGGTGAATGCGCCGATAATTTTGATGCGAGAGATCGAGCATTAACGATGGCTGATTGGAATTCATAAGCAGAGTTGGTGATGTGGCAGTTGAGGGTATACTAACAATAAAGAGGGCGTGGGTTACCACCTGTAAACGAAAACGGTCGACAGTTTGTGTAGGTGTGTGCTGAAAGAGGATTAGTGATTTGGATTTCTTTTTTCTTTTCCAGGGGACTTACTTCAGTGGAGGTGGGTGAGTGGAACAGTGGAGCATTAGGAATTGTTGGATTATGTGTTAACTGAAGACCGTGTTAAAAGAGAAATGTTTGGATGTGAATATGCTCAGAAAAGTAGCTGGCAGGATGACCGATCAGTGGAGGCGAGGGTGAAGGTTTGTGTAAAGGCTTTACGAAAAGTGAGCATGACGTGGGTGGGAAACGAGCGGTAAGAATGAGCGAGCTTGGGAGAGAAGCTTGTGTGAGGAGGAGATACCAGGAGAATCTGGCTGAAGATATGTGGTTCAGGAGTTTGCTCTGAACACTCTGTGTGAGAAATACTGGATGCAAGATATATATATATATATATATATATATATATATATATATATATATATATATATATATATATATATATATATATATATATATATATATCTTTGTTGGAGGAGAATCTGAAGTGGCCTTCCAAGTGTGTCTCAGAGACTTCACCGAATCCCTGCACCTTACATGGATGAGGATCCTGTAATATCCTACCTACCATTTCTAATGATATTAATGCATCCCGTGGCCACGTCCACCATCTCGTCTTAATGAGAAGCGACGACCTCCACTGTGGATACACCTTGCGATGTATCATGCAGTTCCTCGAGGATTATCTCATCTCCAGCAACGCTCTCTTCCCCTGGATCTCTTGACATGAATGTCGGTTCTTGATAGGTGTATGGGAGAGTTTTGCCTCGTTCACAGTTCCTTTGTTTTTTTTCTATTTCTCTTTTCGTCTCTCTCTCTCTCTCTCTCTCTCTCTCTCTCTCTCTCTCTCTCTCTCTCTCTCTCTCTCTCTCTCTCTCTCTCTCTCTCTCTCTCTCTCTCTCTCTCTCTCTTCTGTATCTTCCTACATTCTTAGACTTATTTACGTCAGCCTTTCCCGTTCTGTGTATCTGCTGTTCAGTCTTAATCTCCTCCACCGTACATTTCTTTACTCCCTGCCTCTGGTGCTCTTATACTCGCCCCTTCATTATAGATTTCACAGAAGCTTCTTCAACACTGCTCTGTGTCCTGACCTTATCGAGTCCCATTTTCTATCTTCGGTTCCGGTGGAAATTCGATTGGTTCTAGAGAGACACCATAATCGTGCCTCCACTGTGAACTTGGCTGTTCTCTCGTTCTGTTTTTGCTTTGTCTTCACGAAGCACGGAAGCAGATTCAGGTAAAACGTGATCCCTTTTTTCACCCAGTGGGTCACCGCATCTCATATTCTCTATTTCCATGTCCTGATGCAGAGACAAGACTTGACGTTGATGGCGCGTCAGCCGCACTGATGACTCAACAGTCCTCAGGTAACATACCAGTCCAGGAAGTTTTTCTGAACACAGTGAGAGAAAATGTATCCTCACCATTGGCTTCTCACTCTTGAATCTAAGTATTCCCAATCATAACATTTTATGATTATAATCCCCCATAATTTACCATCTTTGAGAAGGAAATGTCTCTTGTGCCTTCATGATAGCACCTTCATTATTTTCACAAGGTTATTATGGTCCAATAAAGCTTTTTTGAAGGCTTGTAAATTATCATTAGTTATACAACTTTTCCCTCGTGTTACTCTTAGTGTTGATTCATATATATATATATATATATATATATATATATATATATATATATATATATATATATATATATATATATATATATATTTTTTTTTTTTTTATACCTCGTCGCTGTCTCCCGCGTTTGCGAGGTAGCGCAAGGAAACAGACGAAAGAAATGGCCCAACCCCCCCCATACACATGTACATACATACGTCCACACACGCAAATATACATACCTACACAGCTTTCCATGGTTTACCCCGGACGCTTCACATGCCTTGATTCAATCCACTGACAGCACGTCAACCCCTGTATACCACATCGCTCCAATTCACTCTATTCCTTGCCCTCCTTTCACCCTCCTGCATGTTCAGGCCCCGATCACACAAAATCCTTTTCACTCCATCTTTCCACCTCCAATTTGGTCTCCCTCTTCTCCTCGTTCCCTCCACCTCCGACACATATATCCTCTTGGTCAATCTTTCCTCACTCATTCTCTCCATGTGCCCAAACCACTTCAAAACACCCTCTTCTGCTCTCTCAACCACGCTCTTTTTATTTCCACACATCTCTCTTACCCTTACGTTACTTACTCGATCAAACCACCTCACACCACACATTGTCCCCAAACATCTCACTTCCAGCACATCCATCCTCCTGCGCATATATATATATATATATATATATATATATATATATATATATATATATATTATCCTTGGGGATAGGGGAGAAAGAATACTTCCCACGTATTCCCTGCGTGTCGTAGAAGGCGACTAAAAGGGGAGGGAGCGGGGGGCTGGAAATCCTCCCCTCTCATTATTTTTTTTTAATTTTCCAAAAGAAGGAACAAGGAAGGGGGCCAGGTGAGGATATTCCCTCAGAGGCCCAGTTCTCTGTTCTTAACGCTACCTCGCTAACGCGGGAAATGGCGAATAGTTTGAAAGAAAAGAAAGAATATATATATATATATATATATATATATATATATATATATATATATATATATATATATATATATATATATATATATATTGGAAAGGATCACAATTTTGCACGTGATCAAGATATTCCTATGAGTCCATGGGGAAAATGAAACACGATAAGTTCGCAAGTGCACTTTTGTGTGATAATCACATCATCAGGGGAGACACAAGAGAGAAAGTCAGTTGATATACATCGAAGAGACGAAGCTAGGACGCCATTGGTAAACATGCGATGGCTCGTTGTATGTTTTGGACCATCACATGTTTACCAAATGGCGTCCTAGCTTCGTCTCTTTAATGTATATCAAGTGACTTTCTCTCTTGTGTCTCCCCTGATGATGTGATTATTACACGAAAGTGCACTTGGGAACTTATCGTGTTTCATTTTCCCCGTGGATTTATAGGAATACATATATATATATATATATATATATATATATATATATATATATATATATATATATATATATATATATATATATATATATATATATATATGTATATTGTTTGAGCAGACCATCCACTGGTATTTTCTAAAATTAGATTCTCGTATATTGGTCTCTGGCTCCTGTCATGATAGTATTTATTTGAATTTCATCTGCTTGAAAAGTTTCATCTCAAGAACCCCAAGAAAAATCTAGGAGGATTTCCCCTGCTGGTCTTTAATGCTCCAGTTCTTTTCCATTGACCAATACATCTGCATCTGTATACATTACCATCAGCCCAACCCTGCCGCTGCACAGTATACTTGTGTGTGTGTGTGTGTGTGTGTGTGTGTGTCCTCCTTGTGTGTCGGCATTAGGTAGTTTGTTGTTTAGTCTATTGAGTTCCTCATTATTTGCCTCCCGGATGCTTTGTTTATCTTCGTCTCTCTCGCTGTGTCTTTGATCTGTCTCCTCTGATGAATACCTTCACCAAATTCTCTGTGATAAGCAAGTCTTATTTTTTTTATTTCGTCTGCCCTCAGACCGTGACCTGGTTCCTGCACTTCATTATGAAAGCATTCCTCATGTTTACTCCCTTTCATGTCGTCAATACTTTCCTGTTATATGTTTTATTTGATCACTGCAATTGCATCCTCTATGTCAATGGCCTTTGGCAATTCTCCTGATTTACAGCCATATCTACTCTTAATAGGATAAAATGGTCATCCAATTCAGATATCATTGATCTGCATTTTTTCTTCGTCCCCGGTTCCAATATGGTTGATTCAAAGACGTGCATTTCCAACCCTCATTCATTCAGTGATTTTTCAGTAACGTACTTTACTGACCCTGCCATCATATACTTTATATAGATCCTTAACACACTTCTAACATTGAATATAATTCTCCCTATGGCTTCTCACCAGCATATTCATGTATCTCTCTGTTACAATAATGTGCACTGATGTCTATTGCTATAAAACAGTCATCACCACTCGACCCCCTCGCACAGCCCCGTAATCGTTCCTGGTGTGTCATGCAATCTCAGCCACCGTCGGCCACTACACACCGTCCTTTCTTTAACTGGTCGATTTGTCTCCCAAAATAGATCGATCCTCTTGACCCACCCCTGCCACCGTCACTAGTGCTGCTTGTTGTATATTTCCTCTGTTCTTTTTACTCGCTTACGTCAAGTATTTTTCAGTGTGTAGTGTTTTTTAGCATTCGATTCTTTAGTTTGGATGTTATGATCGATTTCTTGGATGTTTTGATACCCTTTGATACCTTCGGTGTTCTTATCTAGCTTGTTCGTTCATCCTTCTCTCTGTTCGATTCTAAATCTAAATCCTTCAAAGTCATTGTATCAGTCAAACGCACACATCATCTCGATATACTCGTGAGCACTGCACAATCCTGCCATGTCATCCATTTCCATGAACTTATACACTTCATGTCTTCTCTTTCACATCAATAATAATCTAAATTTGTAATAACTGTTTGTTTAAGCACTTCCAAAAGATTTCACTCAAATCTCCATTCATTTTTTAGTATCTGTGAATTGATGATACACTGGTATTATGGAGAAACTAGAAGAATGGCTACAATTGATGATCGTGTGGCATCATTCGCTCCCGGGTCTGACGGTTGGGCGAGGGGGAAGGAGGTGGTGGAAGGGGTGGGTTCAGCTGCCGAATCAACAACAAATATGATTGTTATCAGTAACTCCCATCTTTGTGGGGGGTTTTTCTCTTCCTCTTACTTAAATGCGATTGATTTCGGTAATTAGTGTATTTTCATTCTCATGCAAAGGTTTCTTATCCTCTGGACGAAATTAGAAAATAACGTCATTCCAATCTCCCTGGCAACCCCACTCTCTTGGTTGGGGAGGGGGGGGGGCGGTGGTACCGCAAGCGTTCGCACCAACTTTCTCATCCCATTCAAACCAGTGCAGACAGCGCTACTCGCAGAAAACTACTTCCCCGAAGAATCACCCTCCTCCAAAACCTGTGTGATTACTGTTTGTGTGTCACGGGCAGAGAGTTTGACTGCTAGCAGTGTTGCCTTGCCTCTTAATGTTGTATATATGTACCATGATTTGATTCTTTTGTGTATGCTCGCGCTTGCGCGCGCACACACACACACACACACACACACACACACACACACACACACCAAAGCCCTAACCCAGATACCCAATTATCGACAATCTACGAAGGGAGGATGAACACCTGGGTTAAGTGTAGGCCAACTGCTGCTCTCAGGATTCAAACACATGCGGTTCACGTGATACGGAAGAGATGTTTACACGTGTTGATCTGTCGCCTTAGGAATAAACGATTAGTTTTTCCCACACTCTTAACTGTAGTTAAACTCTATCCACACATTCAGGCTTAATTATGTAGTTTGTATATTTTATGTATGTACCACGTCTTTAGTAGTCGTGTGTGTGTGTGTGTGTGTGTGTGTGTGAGGGAGGGCCAGGCCTGTGAAGAAGTACCGTCAGGGTGGCGTCGGAACACCGACGCTCAGAGAAAAGTTTCAGATGATGGAGCAATTACTGCAATCCACTTATGTCAATGAGACAGTAGTAATTATAGTCAAATGAGATAACTGCTACATCTCAGTACCTCGCTCGTCAGCTGACATGGGGGACTATCAGTAAATTTCTCCTCAGGATAAGAACTTAAGGACGATATTATCAGTGTCAGATATTGTATCTATCTTGCTTCATTTGTGATCTGGAAAAAAAAAAAGAAGGTAAAATGTTTTCCTATTATCCTCTTGAAGACGACGGTGCGATCACGGTGTGACCGCCTGACCCTTGACTTGTAAGATGTCTCTAAGTGATTACCACACACCAGTGTTGTTGGTCCAGCAACACACGAAGGATGGTAATAGACTTGAAATAAACACGTATACATATCCGAAGTAAAACCTTAAGCATTATTTTTGCCTGATCTAAGACCGTTAAAGTACTTACCATGTCCCAGCACTGAGGACAGAGTACTGGGAATTATTATCCTGACAGAATTGGATCTTCTTCGTGGTGATTTAGACAGTTCTCTCCACAGATATATTGAAGCATGTATACCAAAGGACGTGTGAGTCTATAGATGGATTCAGATAACAACAACTCCCTTGGTAATGTTTGGACAACATCAGCTGTACCAAACTAGAAAGCGGGAGTAATTTTCCACTTCCCTGGGAGTTAACTCTCTCTCACTTGACCCTCCCTACTTATCCACCTAAGAAACTATCAATCAAGAATCTTCAGCCTCAACACTTGGCGGAAATCAGTGTTGTTAAACACATACAGAAAACTACAGACTAAAAGTAACACAACACAAAGTGTCGGTCCTGACAGTTCTCTCAACTCTACCACTGGGAGGGCTGGAAGTGCTGCCATTGTGATCCAACCCAATGTGGATAGGTTATAGAAATTATTTTTAATATAAACAGTAGAGCATCTGTCCCACACATCATGTTCGCCATACTCGTCGTTCCTTAGCTCGTAAGAAACCACAGCAACAAACAGGTTATTCATCTCTCATTCTTTATCCTTGTCACTTGCCCTCCTCCTTACTCTTCTGTTAGGAGCTTAAAGTTAATGGCTCACCCTCGCTGCAGGTGTGTACCATGTTGCCCACTCCACATGCTCTCCCTCGCTGCAGGTGTGTTCCATGTTGCCCACGCCACATGCTCTCCCTCGCTGCAGGTGTGTTCCATGTTGCCCACGCCATTGTTCTCCCTCGCTGCAGGTGTCAACCATGCTGCCTTGCCTGCACCCTTGCCAGGTCACACACCAGCCAACACTCCTCCAGGCTCCTGCGATATCACCTCTCCTGACCCCAGCTACACTCTACATGGTCCCGTGGTTTCTCCCACCCAGACGTCCGTCGCCCCACACACACACCACAACAGCACCCACGTTGTCCCCTTCTCCTACCTCTCTCTCTCCTACACACCCCTCACCCCTTCTGCATATACCATCCTCCTCAGCGTTGTTTACCACATGCCTTAAGGGATGGCACACCTCACCTGCGATGCCTCGCAGTAGTCTGGAAAACAGGTTCGATCACCTGGGAGTTACACCTCCAAGCGTTCCTCCGACGCAGGGTTGACTAACAGCCGCCAGGTCGTGAGATTCAAGATGACGCAGTCGCTGCCATGACCCCACGAGACTACCTGCCACTGACGACATGAGAGGAAGGACTAACGTTCTGGACCGAGCACTTGGTGTGGTGGGGCGCGACGCGAGCCATCAACAACCCAACGTCTGGATCTCCTCCTCCTCCTCCTCCTCCTCTCAACATCTCAGCGGCGAAAGTTCCTCCCGCTGGTCCAGACGAGGGGGTCTACTTCCTCATGGGTGGGTTACCCTCCCCTATACCCGGTCTCCTGGCCAGACATGTGTCGGTTTTTTTGGGGGGGTTTCCGAGGTGGACGACATGATAGACTTAGCAGCGGATGGCACACCACGAGACTCGGGGGTCACTGGCTCGTTCAGAGAAAAGCATAACGCACGACCAACCCACAGAGTCACACGTGATGATTGTGTGGACGACATTTTCTGAGACGACGCTACACGCCAGGTCGTCCCCCTCCACGCGAGAGAGAGAGAGAGAGAGAGAGAGAGAGAGAGAGAGAGAGAGAGAGAGAGATGATGATGAGGCAGAGCCGCCAGGCTGCTGCTGACAGGGTAGCCCTTCTTTCTAGATCCCCTCTACCGCCAATGTTCCCAACGCCAGAACCAGTTCATCGTCCTGGACGCACGCTGACTCTCAGCCGTGCGTACAGGAAGGAGGTACTGACGTCGTACCTCAACCCAGTAGACCCATCCTGACTACCGGGAGGGGTAGCGAGGGTTACCTCTGGCGGAGATGACTTGTGTTACCAACACAGCCGACTCGCACGTCTAGCTAGTTCCAGCGACCCACCTGAGTCAATGTACCCGGGTCCACCCTGCGAGTCAAGCAGGAATTGAAGGAAGTGGAAGTTTACTCACGGATGATGATGAGTGATCACCATGTTCAACGTTCACCCCA